>NC_081412.1:502398742-502511242 GCF_030272615.1 Cryptomeria japonica
TCCTTCAGTAAAACGCCCAAACACAAGATCATCTGCAGCATCACCGAGTAAGAAACCAAAGAATGTTGCCGCACCAAAGGTAACAAAAACTTACAAGAAATCTACTCGGAGACTCATTTTGACTAAAGAGTCTAGTGACACCGAATCTGAAGACAAAAGTAAATTTCAGATTGTCAAGAGTAAAAAGGAAGATGTACATAGTGTTGATAATTTTTGTGCTAATCTAAAGCAATATGGTGGATTTGGATCATTTAGATATGTTAAGTATTGTAGACACCTAAAAATGGTCAACGCTTGCGGAGTCATACTTTAACAATTGCGCATTGCCTCATTTTAGGTTTTTGCATTGCATTAACATTTCTCCTATGATTCGCACTTGGTCTTTATCATTTGTGAACATCGAGTCACTCTTCCACATTCTTCATTCATCTCGCTCTCGAATTTGGTCTTGTCGACAACAATCTTCAATCATGATTTTGGTCGATCTTTGTCCTTGTCAATCTTGTCATATTGCGATTGATTCGTCATCGATCCTTGTCCTTTTCAATCATGTCAATTTGGTCAATTTGTCATTGATTTTTGTCAACCAATCTTAATCAAATCATTTATCAACACTGGTCATTTATCAATTCAAAATCATGATCGAATCGATATCAACTATCCTTTGTCAAGACCTAATTGTCATCCTTGCGTTTCTAATTCATCCTCCAAGGTTTTATGATTTATTCATTTAATCTTATTTGTCATTTCTTCCTCTAGGATTTCTAAATTATTTATTAATCCTAAGTCTTCTCATTACAATTAAATGTTCATTTAATTGGCTAATTATTCCTCTTTGTGAATTAATTAATAAATGACAAATTATTAATTAATTTACCTAATTTCTAATTTCATTATTTCCTAATTTCTAAATTTTCATCAATTTCATTATTTACTAATTCCTAATTTCCACCTATATTTTCTAATTTTCTAATTCAAATTCCACCTAATTATCTTGTCTGTAGTTCTCCCTATTTTTGTCATACTCTTGACATAGAAATTTGTCATAGAGTCTTGTCTTGACATAGCAACTTGTCATAGAGTCTTGTCTTGACATAGCAATTTGTCATAGAACTTGTCTTGACATGGAAATTTGTCATAAAATTGTCACAAGCCTCTTTACATAGCAACATGTCATAGCTTTGCTATTCTTGATTGGAATTTCTATTCGAATCATTGTCATGCTAATTTGTCCATTTCTCCAATTTCTCTATAAATTGGATGATTTTCTTGAATCAAAGGCCTTAATAATCCGAATTTCTATCAAAACTACCGAACTTACGCTTCTAGTACTCTTGAGTATTTTTGCTTTCAATTGTGTGAGCACTTGTAGGTGAGATCCACAAAACTATTGAAGAGGAAAGAACAACAATGGAGCCGCATGGAAGAAGTATTCAACTCTACATCTGGTTTGCATAATTTTACTCTTGAATGCTTTGTTTCCATACCTCTATTGAATGTGCTTTAGAATTAGGTTCATTTCAATGAGTTTTCTTATGATTGAGCTATCATGTTTAATGTTTTGATCTACTTATCTTGTTTTGATGATTCCTAATTTCTACGCTACAAGTATGAATCCAGATCTGATGCAAAAAAGAGACAAATAGAAGAAGTTATCATTTGCACACTTCTGAAATTTTGATTGGTCCCATTGGAAGTAACTAATTATCTTCCAAAAGAATTGTATTTGCATATTGATAATAGGTGGAAATATGCCATGGACTCGAAAAAGAAGATGAGAGAAAGAAGTCTGGTACATCTCTTTCCAGACATGTCGGTAGATGAGATCAATGAACATCTGAAAAACTACCACACAAACTTCCTAGTCAAGCAAAGAGCCTTGAAATTGATGAATGGCCTTTATCTGGATGTAGAGAATGAGACCAAGGAAAAGTGGTAGGAAATCTTTCGAATCAAGAATGCTGGTGAGCAAGTTGAAGTTGAAATAGTTGATGTCACCGAGCAAGATCCTGATATCACCGAGCAAGACCCTACTGACACTATACAAATTGATGAGGATATCATGGACACCAAGGAACAAGAACAGGAAATGATAGAAGGGAATGCATATGCCAAACTGGTATCCAGTGAGTCAGTTTTGGAACAAGTTCAGCCCTATCCTCCGGTCACTCAGCCTGTTTCAACCGAGGCCCCTCAGGATATTGAACAAGGAACAGAGGGTCACAAGTCTACAGAAGGAGAAGCTACTTCTCAAGCTCCTTCTAGCACTGAAAATGTTACAACTGAGACCTCGAGTAAGGATTCACCGAAGGCTACATCAGAGGTTCAAGAAATTGACAAAAGTGTTGCCTCTACCGAGTAACCTATCGAGAGTCAACAAGCCTCCCAAGCCATTGTGTTAGTTCAACCGGTGAAAGCTAAAGAAAAGAAAATGAAAAAGCATAGTTTCAAATTAGATTTGTCAAAACCAATAGTGTTGCCAAATGTAGACATATCCAAATTAAAAGGGTGAGCACTCATTAAATTCAGTGAACTATGCAAAGCCAAAGCAGAATAGGAAAAAAAAATGGCTATTCAAAAGAAAAACAAAGTACTTCAGAAGGTGAAAGCACTATTAACAGATATGCTACCTGAAGCTACAGTGTCAAAAGATTCAGCCATCCATATTCAGCTAGATGAACTCCTAACTAAAATAGAGACATCTGGAGTAGACGCATCTGAATATTTGAGCAAATTGAAGGACAAAGAGCTCACTGCTAAAGTGATTGAAGAGGTACAGAAAGCCATTGCTATTGGCAAAGTAAAACTTGTCAAATTTATTGTTGAGTTGTCCCCTTAACTCAAGCACATTCTTTATTTATTTCAGAACCTCTGTACATTCTCTTTATTCATAAAAGATATCAAAAATAAAACATAAGTGATTGAGAAAGAGATCACCGATCTCTCAAATAAGTTGACCACTGAGTCAAATTCTATTAAGCATTTCTATACAAAGTTACAAAAGCTCATGGCTCAAAAATTGGAACTTAGGAATGAAGAGCACAAAATAAGGATGGACATTATGACTCTTCAAACCTTGTTCATTCCACACTTGTCCTCCGTCCAAGAGCAGATCAACAAGGCTACCTCCTTATCCACTAAGCCAGAGGGAAGCACCTTAGATGGACTAATTTCACTATTAGCTGACATTACAACTCAGAATTCACTCATGGATAGTGTCAAGGATGCCCTCTCTGTCACTCTTACCAATGCAAGGACAAAGTACAAATTCATTTTTGACCAGTTGCCTCCACCGAATGGTAACTAAGTTTTGATGTTTGTCAAAAAGGGGGAGTGTAGTATATAGGGGGAGTATACCGAGCAGTGAACCGAGCAGTGACAACCGAGCACTTAATACAGAATATTGATCACAATGCATGCATAATCAAAGTTTTGTACAGTATGTTGATAAGGGGAGTATATCTAAATATACTGTCTGATTAGTCAAATTTTGTAAGTATATAGATTTTTGAGTTATGACTTTGAAAGAAGTTTTGTCAAACATCTCAACTAATGTCAAAAGGGGAGATTGTTACTACTTACTAAGTTGCCATTAGTTTTATGTCCAAAGTCATTCTATATACTCTAGTCGGTTACTACTACCAAAATATTCAGTCGGTAAGCGCAGAGCAGTCGGTTATAGAAGAAAGTAGTCACAGAGCCTAGTATACACCGAGTTGTCTACCGAGTAACACTCTATGTCTACCGAGCAGCAAAAATGATATACTGAGTGAACACACACCGAGTGAAACGTGTTACCAGATTCATTGAACCTAGACACACATGGGAAACATGTTACAAGATCGAGGAACAAAGAACCGTTATCACATTGGAAATTGCTCTTAAAGATTTTGTATGATCTTGAGGTCATCTATCCAATGAAATATTTTGTATGGTTATTCATTCGATAAATCATGTTTGTAAGATCGAAGCAATGAACAGATCACCGACATAAGAGATCTATTTATACAACATGAATTAAGGATCAAATATAAGGGATATATGGAGCAAGACATGTGTGATAGATAAGGAAGCACTGAGTATTGTGACTGTTAGAGACACAGAGGTCATCGAGAAGGATTTCAGAGAACAGTCAAGGAACAGAGTAAATAGAAGGGTTTACCGAGTTACTTTATGGATTACCGAGGTATGCTATAAGCAAGGTAATCTCATTTTGAGCACATAGAATCTGCTATAACATTTCAGATGTGAAGTTGCAGATATTTGTAAAGATTTTATTGTAATATTTTGAGTTGTAAGAGAAACCTTTAACAGGGTAAAAGACTCTAACAAAGTCTATAAATTGTAAAGCCTTTAACCAGGTGCAACATTTAGAATAAGTGTTGTAAAATCCTTTGGCAAGGTAGATCTAACGATCTTGATACTCCTAACAAGGTAAGCTATCAGAAATAGTTGAACATGTAGCTCTAACTGAGCAACCTTTATTATTGCAGTAGTGAAGTTGTGGGTTCCATCCCCACCATAGTTTTTCTCTCTAACCAAGAGTTTCTGCGTAACCAAAATATATGTGTTATGGAGTGAATCATGTATGATTGTTATTTATTTGTTTTAGCTTTATCTTATGTTACAGCAGTTTTTGGTTTATGCATAATAGTAGAGTTATTGTTCAAGAAAATTTTTGAAGTACTGATTCACCCCTCCCCTCTTAGTACATTAGCTTTCCATATTGGGCCTAACAGATGCATCTTGATCTCTACTTCCAAAAGGATTCCTCTTTGGCAATGATATCATGATATTTTTTGAGAGTCTCATTTTCATCAGCAATGGACACAGTTCTGAAACCATCTTTCTGGATTTGATTTTGTATTTCTTTAAGGTCTTCCTGGACTTTTCTTTTGGCCTAAAAAATGTTCCCAAAGCTGGATTTATTCTAGATTCTTATGTTGTCCTTAACACTCTTAAGCTTCTTAACAACTCTATACATAGCAGTTCCCTCAACTTGAATGCTCCACCATTTCTGGATATTACTTTTGATGTCTGGGTGGAGGGTCCACATTTTTTCAAATCTGAAGGGGAAGTTTCTCCTTCTGTTGATGGAGTTAGCAATAAAGGTGATGGGAAAATGATCTGAACCAACCCAAATGTGGGCTGACAAAGAACATAAATGATGACTAAATGAGTCATCAGAAATGAGAGCCCTATCAAGACGAACTTGGATAAGATCAGTACCAGTTTTCCTGTTAGTCCAAGTATAATTACATCCCTGTATTTCCAAGTCATTGAGGGCCTGAGAGAATGAAATCCATAAGGGCCAACCTGCTTTCCAGCTGAGGGGGGCTTCCTCCATATTTTTCCTCCTCTCTCAAAGGAGTATTGAAGTCTCCCATAACCAGCGAGCTAAGATTCCTGAAGCTGTCCCTAGCTTGAATAAGTTTTTTCCTAAAGGAATTTCTATCCTTCAAGGTGTTGGGAGCATAAATGTTGGTGAGGACCCATGAAGTACCATCTTTTAGGTGCTCAAATTTGATACAAGAGAAATTATTGTCCTGGATGATAACATGCCCTTTGACAGAATTAAGATTCCAAATGGTAGCTATACCTCCTGAAGCACCTTTAGAGTTGTCACCACTGACATTTCCATTTTTGAAAAACTTCAATGATTCAACTTTTTCTTTACTCATTTTGGTTTCTTGAATTAGAAATATATCAGGTTTACTATCCCTTATCATGTTCCTGATAATGTCATGCTTATGGGGGTTATTAAGTCCCCTAATATTCCAAGATATAATCTTCATAGTTACTTACCAATTCCTAACTCCTTAAGAGTCTTCTGGGTTCCATCTGCAATGTTCTTGTTGGCCTCCTTGTTTCTGACTGTGTAATTAGAGGGATGACCTGGGGAGGAGGAGATATACCCGACATCCACTTGAGCTATTCTACTAGATTTCCTTAGAAGAGAAGTTGAGGGAGTAGTTCATTTCTTATTCCTTTGCTATGGTATTTTCCACTCAGTGTCTATCTCAGGAGCCGCTACTGGGTTGCTTAGGATTTTAGAAATTTCTTTTTCGTTTCCCCAATTAGGGGGTCTAGAAGCATTTAAATCATTTAAATCACTGTTAGCTGATTTTGAACTCCAATCTGAGTCCAAGAGGTTCAGGCCCAAAATTGAACATTTTTGGGCTTCTTGTATCTCAAGACTAGGCATGAGCAGAGAGGAATCAGTCTTTTCTTCTTGGGAGATTTGGATTTCTCCTTCCTCTAGTTGATCATTTCTCTCTTGCAGTTCATTTCCTTCACAAGTATCAACCACCACTTCATCTATATCATTTTGGTAATCAGTCTGATCTTTCTACTCCCTTGTTTGATAAGTAATTGAAAGGTTGACAATGGTTGAATAATTTCTCAGAGCTTCCTGGGTTGTAGGACTGGAGATAGAGGCTAAGGGCACTTCCTTCTTCTCCACCAAGGGATTAAAACGATTTGAGTTTTCTTCTACTTTCTAAGTTTTTAACTTGCCATAACATTTTTTCTGGTGCCCTTTGGTTCTTAGAATGAGGCTTAGGCTGCTTGGATTCTGCCTTGGGTTTGATGGGATAGGACTTCGCCCAGTGCCCTTCTTTTTTACAATGGAAGCAGGCAAAGGGAATAGATTCATATTCAATATGTTGCCTCCATGTTCCCAGCTTTGATACTAAATCTGTCTGTTCCGATATATCTGCATCATGGGCTATCCCTACGCAAAACCTAGCATGAGTGAGTCTCCTTTTTGAAGCTGTTACTGGGTCTATAGAAAGCAGTTCACCAAAAGAGTTTGCAATTCCAGAGAAGATACTTTCTGCCCAATATTCTAGAGGCAAGCCTGACAGCTTTACCCAAACTGGAACTTGTGTCAAGAGAGAGTCATTCATATTCAGTTGATTTCCATTTACAAAGAACCAAGGTTGTCTTTCCTACCAACCAGGGACTTCCACAAAGAATCATAAGTTTGTCTTCTTCGCAAGAGAAAGAAAAGGACATAAGGCCTTTGGGTAAGGCCGAAATTTCAACATTACCCTTAAGGGCCCGTTTTCATTTGACATAGGCCCTAACAACTTCAATGTTAGGACGCGGTCCCATAAATTTGCCTACCAAGGAGTTCGACATACTATTTATATTATAATCCAAAACCAGATCAGGGATAGAGATAGCGAACTTACCTCCTAAAGGATCAGATATATTCTTCATAGGAGGAAATAAGGATTTACCAGTTGGTCTAGTTCCAAAAAGGGAAGACCATTTTTTTAATTCTTTTCCGCTCTCCCCGGAGCCATCACGTGGGATGGGCCCCCCACTGGTCCCTTCCCCCAAGGGCCCAGAGGAACCCACTATCTTCTCTGGCAGAGTACCACCAGTCTGCTGATTAGCAACAGCTTCTGGAAAGTTCAGAGGCTTATCCTTCTCTCCTATGGGACCAGCTACAATCTGGCTGCTCCCATCATTGGAACCAGAGTTCCCGCCTTGCAGAGAATTTAAATTTTGAATTCCCCCATTGCCACTTCACCTAGTTTTTTAACAAAAAGGGAAATGTTGAACCTTGAACCTTGAACCAATTTATAAACAATTCAAAGTTCAGGTTCAAAACCGACTTAACACATTCACATTTGCTCGTTGAATAACATTACATAGTCGCAACTCACGCAAAAGGGTTGGTTGAACCTTGAACCAAAAAAAAAAAGGTTCAAGGGTTCACAGTTCAATAAAAATTACAACAATATGCTTGCCTTACCATAATAAAAAGCTGTGGAAAGCATTACTTAGAGCGTGCATTGAACCTTGAACCTTTGAACTATGAAAAGTTTCAATGACTTTGGTTCAAAGAAAGGAAACATAAGGCTGAAAGAGGAAAGAAACACCAAAAGGGATCTTCGAGTGTAAAATTTAATGAAAAATTGAGGGAATGCTAACATTGGCTCTGACTGGGGATTGGGAGGACAAGGGACCTAGACATGAACTCTAGGATCTCTGGTTTCACAAATAAGTCTTATTCAAAAAGGACCGAAACAACACAAAAACGGAACAAAAACAACAAACTAAACAAACCAAAAATTATGTACAAGATTCACGAGGGACTCTCATTTACAACTGATATAACTTCAAATCCTGCCCATTATATGCCAGGAGAAGAATAGATCCATCTTGATATGCTAATTTGAAAGAGTTAGGGCCTTTTACCTCCTGAATTACAAATGGTCCTTTCCATAAAGATTCAAACTTCGCATGTGCCCCTTTTGGTTCCCTTCTTTTGTCCCAAAGAAAAACCTGATCACCCAGCATGAATTTTCGTGGCCTGGTTCACCTGTCAAATATTTTCTTGAGCCTCATTTGATGTTTTATGATCTGATCAACTATCTTTTCTCTTTCTTCATCAATCCTCATCAGATGCATAAACCTTTTCTCCAGGGAATCCTGAAAAATATACATCTTCAATGACAATCTTTAACTTGGAATCTGAAAGTTCTAAGGGAAGTGCCACCTAAGTGCCTACGTCGTATATCAATTCAAAAGGTGACATTCCTATGGCTCTTTTCAGAGATGTACGATCTTCCCAAAGAGCTTCATACAATCTTTTGTGTCAGTCTTTAAAGCTTTCACTCACCAATTTCTTCATAATATTAATGAGATTTATATTACTCGACTCCGCGTGGCTGTTACCCTAAGGATAATAATCTAAGGAGTGAGCGAGAGATATCCCATGACCACAACAAAACAAAGAAATCTCAGCAGAAGAGAAGTTAGTTGCATTATCAACCACAATTTTCTGAGGAACTCCAAATCGAACCAGAATATTTTCTTTAAGAAAATTACAAACAATCTTAGAAGTTGTCTCCATATTGGAATAGCTTCAACCCATTTGGTAAAATAATCAGTGGTTGTCAATATGTGTGTATGCCCTGCACTTGAGGTAGGCATCAAGGGACCTATAAAATCCAAACCCCACTGTTTGAATGGTTCATCCATAACTAATGGTCAAAGAGGTAAGGCTGCAAGTTGTGGTTTACCTGTGAATAATTTACACTTTTCACACCTAGCTACCCATGTGTATACATCTTTGAACATACCTAGCCAGTAATAACAATTTCTCAAGATCTTGTAATCCGTTACTGTTGATGAGAAATGACCACCATAGGCTTTATCATGTAAGGTCTTCAATAATGACTCTTGAAGTGACTTATCCACATAGCACAAGAAAGTTCCATCCAACCCCTTTTGGTACAACACATCATCAAAAATGATATATTTGGTGGCCTTTAGTCTTAGGTTCCATTTTTCTCTTGTAGAAAGATGCGCAGGACAGTCCCCATAAGTTAAGTAATATGCAACATCTGCAAACCAAGAATCTTGAAGCCCAACAAACAAGACTAAGGGCAACTCCTCAGTCATTTCATTCTTACTTTCAATAATCAACTTACACAGGCCTTGTCCCCTTACTAATTTTGTTGGTTTAATGTCCAAGTTAAACTCCTAAATTTAGATACCCATGAGGCTCTATTATTCATTCATATATCATGTTGTGTCAAAATGCTCTTTACTGCAAAATGCGACACATAAATAATTGTGTGAGAATGAAGAATATAGTACCTAAACTGTTTTATAGCTTTCACGACTGCATACGCTTGCTTTTCCATCAAGGAATATTTCAATTCATGTTTCTTTAGGGGAACACTCATGAATGGTATTGGAACTTCTTCATTATCTTCATTCTTTTTTAGCAAAATTCCTAGCATAGTATGCTTAGAAGCATCGCATAAATAATAAAATCCTTCTTAAAATCTAGATTAACCATAACAGGTGTCTGGGCAATGGCCTCCTTTATTGATTCAAATGCTTTCTTCCCCTCTTCATTCCATTTAAATGCTTTCTTTTCACTCATCATGTTTACAATGTACCAAGTGGTTTCTGCAAAATCCGTAACAAATCTCCTCAGAAAATTTATGTGTCCAAAGAAAGATCTAACTGCTTTTCTATTTGATGGCAGACTTAACTGTTGAATTGCCTTTACCCTCTCAGGTTCTACTCTCACTCCTTCTTTAGAGACAATATGACCAAGCAATTTACCTTCTATCACCCCGAATACTGACTTTTTCGGATTCAATGACACTCCATGTTCACGACATCTTTGCAACACTTGCCTCAAATCTTTCAGGTGATGCTTTCTTCTCTTTGAGAAGATAGTTAAATCATCAACGTATAAAAAAATTATCTTATCTTTCAAATGACCAAAAGATAAGTCCATAGCCCTCTGAAAGGTTGCCCCTGCATTGATCAAACCAAATAGCATCCTATTATAAGCGAAACTACCCCAGGGAGTAACGAAGGCAGTTTTATGCTGGTCACTTTCTGAAATACCGATCTGATTATAACCAGAAAAGCCATCAAGCATGGACATCATTTATGAACCTGAAACCGTTTGTAAAATATGATCCATAGCAGGTAACGGGTAATTATCTTTGAGACTGGCCTGATTCAAGTTCTTAAAGTCCACACAAATCCTTATTTCCCCATTTTTCTTCCGGACTAGGACAATGTTGGCTATCCATGTAGAATGGTGAATAGGGTATATAATCTCGGCCTTCAGCATTTTATCTACTTCCTGAAATATTGCTTCAGCTACTTTAGGATTAAAATTTCTAAGCTTTTGCCGGAAAGGACTCACGCCAGGTTTCAAAGGAATGTGATGTTGAAATTTTCCCTCCCTGAATTTTTTTAGGTCATCGTAACACCAAGAAAAGACATATTTGTATTCTAATAGGAGAGAAATGAACCTCTCTTTCTCTACAGATGTGCAACATTTTCCTAGATTTATATAGTTGGGATCTTCCTTAGTGCCAATGTTAATCCTTTCATAACCTCCAACATCTTGAACTATAGGAATTTGTTCATCTTTTCTTTTCTTATAAGCATCATGGCGATCAAAGAGATGTTCTAAAGAGACCAACCCTTTAGGAATCTTATTTCCTTTTAACTACATAACCCCATCTATTAGCTCTTTGGACTGCTCTGGTGAAAACTCTTTGCATTCTGCATCTGACCCTTCAAAGAATGTACTAGCAAATGTTTCTACACACTGCATGAAATTGTTAATTTGTTTATCATTTTCGAAGACCTGCCAAAACTTAGAATTATCAGGTACACTAGGCCGATATATCAACTCAACTCGATAAGTATCATTGGTAAATTCAGGGTGAGGGATCAATAAAGAAGTTGATACTACTAAAGAATATGCTTTGGAGTTTTGTTCTTTGGGAATGGCCTCAATAGAAAATGCATCAAAATCTTTAATTTCATCCCAGACTCTATTTCAATAATGCTTCAATCTCTCATTTTTTACATTGAACAATCCTCTAACCTGTTTCACAATCAACTCCGCATCTCCCTTGACTTGGAGAAGCTTTACTCCCAATTTATTTTCTTCAACTAATCCAAACAATAAAGCTTCATACTCAACCGTATTGTTTGTGTTCTTGAATTCTAGTTTGAAAGAAAAAGGAATGTGAATACCATAGGGAGGAATAAGAACTACCCCTGCACTAGAGCCTGACGCCGCACAATTCCCATCAAACTCCATCAACCATAAATTTTCTTTTGCCTCTAGTTGTGACACATTTTTTGTAGCTTCATTATCAGATAAAATCATGTAATTTTCGAATTGGCACTCATGATACAAAATTTGAGCCTTTGGGTCATTAGAGGGAAAAACGGTGAACTTAGATTTAGGTTCAGGCTGCAAAATGACTCATTGTTTTCCTATAGGAATAGTGGCTTGAGACCAATCCATCTTTATCTCACCTCCTAAGTCTCTACAAAATGTACGACTTAGCAACATGCCATAGCTGGCAGGGATATCAACTATTAGAATAGTTAGCTTGATTCTTTTATTCGGGTGAGCTGCAAGGACTAAGCATCTTTGATTTGTCCTAATAGGGGTATTTGTTTGGAGTCCATCGAATAACATCTGCCAAAGGTTTTTGTCAAGGATAACCCCAACGCTTTGGCTATTGCAGATGACATGATATTATCTGATGTACCTGAGTCTATAATACAATTGTTTAGTTTATGACCATTTATAAACAATGATATATAAAAAGGCTCAGGTTTTGGCTCGAGTACAGACAAAGTATCATATGTTTGGAGGGCAGTTATTTTAGGGGTCATTTCATGAACAACAAGATAAGCGAACACATCACTTTGGGAAGACAATGTTACATTTACTGACTGTTGTGTTCCATTGGCTTGTAATACATTACTTCCTTTTATAAACTGAATAAGTCTATCCAATTCTTTGGGATTTAATTTAAGATGCTCAGCTGGTGTAATTTGGATCCAGGAAGATTTACAAAAGTCTACAATATCAAATGAACCTTCCATTTCTATAGATTTTACCAATTGAGGTTATTAACGTTTATGATCATTATTATGAAATCTGGAAACAATTTCCTTACCTTTATAATTCACAGTAGAGGATAAAGAAACGCCTTGAGGTTTTACATCTGTTGATTCCTTGTGAGCACAACACATGAAGGATCCTCTAAAGTAACCAAAATGTCACCCCCTCTTTCTGAATTTGACTCGTATTCTAGGAAGTGGATTTTAGAGTCGCCAAGTTGCCTACAAGATTCTTCTTCACTCAATTCATTTAAAATCTCTTGAGAAATAATTAGCTGTGCATAACGCACCATTTCAGGACAAGAATTGCCATCATGCTCATCTGTAAGATGAAAAACACACATACTCCCCTTTGGTGGTGGGGCTTCAATTGCCAATCTTTATTGGGTAGGGGGTAATTGTAAAGATTTTTTCCCAATCCCCAAAGACCGATTTGTATTCTTCCTAGGCATGTATTGATAAGGTGATGAATAAGATGTACTGGCTTTAGGTAGTTGTCTTTTAAGAGTTATTACATCATTCATCAATCTCTGGATTACAGGGTCTGAAGAAGTAGAGGGTTGAGCATTGGGTATTTGTACTTCTCTCTTCCATTTTCCTGCAGTGATCAAATCATCCTCCAACTTGACAACAAGTGTTTTGACATCACTTAGGGTTGTAACTCTTTGCTTGCAGATCAGGAAACCTATCTCTGAAGGCATGGAATTTATAAAAAAACATTTCAGATTGTCGTCTGAGGGTTTCTAATTGATAGGAATTTTATGTACAATCTTATCAAATTTTGCTACAAAATCCCTCATGGATTCTGGAATCTCTTTTTTTAACTGAGCCAAAAGAGAGTGTTCATCCTCTGCTACTTTGAACCTTGCCTCTAACCTTGTTTTCAGGCCCTACCAATTTGTTATTACATTGTTTGGCAAGTGATAGAACCAATTTGTAGCTGCTCCAGTTAGTGTTTGTACAAATAGCCTCACTGCAACATCCTCATGTTGAACAACTATTATACCCCAAGCAACATTGAACGCATTCAAGTGTTCATCAACCGTGGTCTTCCCATAACCACTAAATTTTGGTAAGTGATCTCTCGCTCCTTTGGGTAGGGGATTCAAATTTAAACCAAAGTTCAGTGGACCTACTACAACTCCCCAAGGATTATTTGCTACCATTGGAAGGATGATATTGAGAGGGGTCGGGTTGATTATACTGGGTAAAAATATGCCATGCAAGGTTAGAGCCTGACAAACCGAGGATATAGGAAATGAAGGAGACAAAGAAGGAGGTCTACTTCTTGCTCATCTCTGATGTGGAAAGGTGGGCTGAAAATTTAGGTTCTGTAATTCTTGAAAAACAGAGTCAACTATCCCTTCCCGCCTTTGAGACCTAGTATATCTTCTCGACTCCAATCTACCTAGAATGCAAAACTTTGATGGCACCCAAAAAGATTCTTAAAAATTGACAATCCAATTCTTGATACCTTATAACTAGGCAACCAATCTTGTGATTCGACTCCCCAGCAGAGTCGCCAAAAATCTGTTGGTTAACAGATTTGTCCTTTCTTTAATTTATATATGTATATGACAATATTGACTTGTGTACACCCGTTGTGAAAGGAAAACAAATGAACCAACAATTGGGTGAACTGAATTAAGGTTTATCCTCTTCATTAGAGGGCAGCTCCTTGTGAGATTTACAATGAATTTTTATGAAGTTAATTAAGAAATGAATATACTTTTCACCAGAAAAGCACAAAAAGGCATACACATTCATTCATCAACACAAAAGAATGCTACAAAGATCTATTTTCAAGTGTAGAGCTCATAGACTTCTACTTCTGCATATGTTCATTCAGTAAACTTGAAATAAAGTAAACTCAATGCAGTGTAAATATTGATCGATTCTCACTCATGCCTCATAGGAGAAGGGGGATCAATGTCATTCAAACAACAATGAAGATTACTTGTAAATGATGAAAAATCAGTGAATTCACAAATACAGAAAGAACTGGTAATGAAATGATATATTTCACACATCAGCATATATCTCAACAGAGATCGCTAATCCTTCAAACACAGAGATTTTAAAGATTGCATCCAAAATAGCATTTCATTCAAATACCAAAAATATGAATTCTGAGAAATTCAAGGAAAATCAAATCTTTTCCTCCAAGTCAAAGTTTTTCAACCCTTTACAAAGCTTCATTTTTTAACATCTATAGCCTCTAGGCCAATAGTTTGTTATGAAATAACCCTAAATCTTTTAACTCTAACCTAGAGTCAAAGAAACTGTCTAATTTTAACTTTATAAAACTAAATAAACAAAAGCCATAGATAGGATGACAGCTCATCCGTTAGCCAATCAGGACTCTGTTGTGGAAGAGGCAACTGCCGATTTGTCCTGCTTTTCCGCCACGCACATTACACCACTTGAGATGCGCTGCTGAAAAGTTCAAGATAACTTGAAAGTATGGAAATCCAATATGTTGGATGTGTTGCTTCCAAACCTCCTTATCCATATTCACCTACAACACTTTAGCTTTATGTGCATCCAAGTGATCAGAGCAAACTGTGAGCATCGACTCTATTCTAGCCACTTTTGAAAAATCATTTGTGGTTAAAGGTTTTGTTTCCCTGATGAGTTATACCCTCTCTTTGAAGATCTTTGTCATGTCTACAACTGCTTCAATTGTCTGGGCATCTTTTTTCATGAGCTAGATATCAATGCACTTTAGATATTTCTGCATTGTGTCAACCCTTTAAGTAACCTTGCAGATTCCTCATGGCCTTGTTTGATGATAGAATTTCTCCACTTGACATTTTTCCTTGACACATAAAACACATTATCATCCAAATTTTCAACAATTTTCTCAGTTAAGAACTTCATCACACCAAACTTCTACATGTCATTCATTTGTGCTAACACCGCCACCCACTTAGTCCTTTCCTTCTCCCAGGCAACAACTTCTAGCTCGAACTCTTTACTCACGGTTTCAGCATCTCCATACATATTAACCAAGCTGGTAATATAATTTGAACTTTGTTGTACTATAAAATTGAGCCATTCATCAAATATCTTTGCTACCATGCAGCTCCTTTGAACCTGATCTAATAGCTTTTGGTTCACCGATGATCTGGGGTCAAAGGATAGTGTCATCTGGGACAGGGGTTGAGGACTTCGATGGTGTATGGCATTGATGTATTCTGCCATTTGAGTGATGACCTATTTTAGCTCCTTTTTATCTTTCTCATCCTTCCAAGACCTAGATATCATCCTCTTTGTAGAGGATTCCAGGTGTTTAGCGTCTACCAGCCTCGAAGCAACTCTCGAATCAATTTTCTTTACTATAAAATCATCTTCAATGGCCTTCTCTGAATCTTTGCCTGAGATGGGTTTTGCTCCTTCAGCCATCCAATGACTTGTTTCCTCGTCCACTTCCACCATTGCCTGTGTTTTGAGCTTCTTTGGTTTAGATACCTTCCTGAGGCACTTGCTCACCATATCCTCCATGGGAATTGTGATAGGGACAACATTATGTTTCTTCCCAATTGACGCTCCTAGCCATCGGGGAGTGCTAGGAGTTTCTTTAGAAGGTGGAGGTGTCTGAGCATCCAGGGAGTCAATTACAGTAGAGTACTCATTGGGTTTGGCTCTCCTTTTGATTCTTTTCCTGTATCTTCATCTTGCATTGGAGGGTTATTCAATACCCGCTAATCCATTATCACTTCGGTTTCTTCACCTGAATCCAAGTCTACGACAATTTGGTTCACCATTGATTCTTTGCTCTTCTTCTTGCTCCTCGAGCGAGTAACTCAGACTGTTGAAGATTTCAACGGGGACCTCTTTGACCTTCTCGATTGAACCTCTCCAATAATTGGCCTTGTGTCACCTACAATATCAACAACCTTGTTAGAGGTATAAATATGAAGCTGAGTGGTAGCATGCAGACCAACTGTTAGTTCATGGGAAGGCATGATTGATCCTTTTCTAAATTTTTGATCCCTTAGCCATTTTTTTGTTCTCCTTATGGCATTAAAGGTCCTAGCCTGAATTTTTTCTTCTTCTCTCTTGTCTCAGTCAATCTCCTGTCCTTGAATCTTCTCATTGAATTCGGGATCTAAGATATCTTCCCCTGTTTCTTCCTTCACACCAGTCACATTAATGGGTAATTTCATGGTAATCACTTGTTGTAAATTGAACCTCGACCATAATCTCTTTCTTACTTCCAACTCATCACTACCATTTTCCCAGTAGTCCTCTAGCTGGGGCTCATGAAAGAAATGATCATGCATATTCAGGTTTTCCACAGCATACCCCCTGCTGTCAAACTTTCGTCTGGCAACGTAAGGCTGCAAATTCATTTCCTTAATTTCTAACTCAAAATTCAAAGCATCAGACATTGATTTACAACTATAATAACCAAGTTCAATTGGAAAAACAACTCCAAAGTTATCCTTTGTTCCTAGCTTTTTGTCAATATGAGCCAATTGTCTACTCACTTCAATGAGTATGTAGTTGTCAAAGGTATATCTAGGTAATTTGAATGGTTCACCCTTAAAACCACCCACTCAGAGATAGGTAAATTTGGGAAATTGAATGAAAAAGCTTCCATATATGCTAATCAATTCCATGGCTTCAGTCGACGTTCTTTTATTAACATCACCTTGCAATTCAAAGTCTGACCTCCCTGCGAAGACATCATTCCATCTAGTGAAATGCTCTGCATATTTTTGTTGTTGTAGTAAAGGGTAATAGTCATAGACTTTCATTCCATCCACCCAAGGTTGATTATGCAATCCTTGCCAATCTCTAGTATAGGCCAGTATGTAGAACAAATATGAAGACATGTAGAAGCTAGACATACCCACAAAATTATTCAAACCCTCATGGAGTCTTTCTGTAATCACTTGTGCCCAGTCAAGGTATTTTTCACCTGCCAATAACACCTGGATATAGAAATACATCCAATCCTCCCAATAAAAGGAGTGTGAGTTCCCCTTGATCTTGTTCAACAATATAACAATATTTCATACTTCTGTAATGAAGTGTTCTCTGGTAAGGGGCTTTGGTAACCGAGACCCACCCTTTTGCACCTTTAGAAGCCAATTTATTGCAATAACACTTCTATATGTGCTTTTTATTTTTAGAGAAAAAGGCATATGAAGTCCCAATTGACCAGTCCTCGTATGGCTCCTTATGTGGGATCCCCATTACAGCCATTACTATCTCTCTGCTAATCTCCACCAACAACTCGCCGCTACTAGTTCTAATGAATCTATTATGAGCATCATATCTATTGTGTTGGCATTATGTGAACCGATATGAGGACATAATGATATTGTATGTTGTCATTGATGTCAGTATGTGATATGAAGTGAACCGACATATGTGATATGTGAGACGAGAGAACCGGCATATGTGTGAACCGGTATATATGCCAAAGTGAAGCGGTATATTTGTTCAAGGTGAAACGACATGTAGTTATGGGAACCGGCACATGGAAGCATTGTATGACTATCGATTGGTAGGTAGTTTCCACTTCAGGATTTCCGGTTGGAGTACCTCAAGCCTGTGTGACTCAATCGGTGATCTTTGTGTGATGAGTTAGTAGTATAATGGAGAACAGATCGTGTTGCCACGTAAGCCCTATGCGCGTGAAGGATTTTGCATGAAGAAGACTATCCCTATCTACCTTGGGAATGTGCGAAGTTTGTTAAACGGTGATAACACGTGATGGGTTATCAGTCGCCATGAAATCGGTGGATAATGGACGATGGAGAATTGTCTTGAGATCGATTCAAGATTGTTGCATTTAATGTAGTATGATTCAACAGGATTGAACCGTTTGAATTGCTTAACCTAACAGGTTTAGGGTTTAGGGTTTTTGCTACTGACCTGCCTATTTCCTATAAGGTCAATGTTGTGTTTCTTTCTAAAGTTGTTGGCAAAAGTTGTATGTGTGTATCCAAGGGAAGTGATACGTGATTCTTGCCAGACCAAAGGAGAGAAGAGATACCTGCAAAGTGAATGTGCATAAGGTGAAGAGGAGCCAAAATGGATCTGCATTAGCATTGAGTGCTATTACCAGATCATTGTAATTCCTGTTGATTTTTAACCACTTCAACAGTTGTGAAATCCCTTAACAGGGTAGCCTTAACCAGCTTGATACAAATCCTTTAACAGGGTAGCTCGAAGTTATTGAGTTCTGGGAAGCTATAGAGCTCTGGAGATCCTTTAGCTATTGAGTTCTTGAAATCCTCTAACAAGGTAACCCTAACCGGGTTTAACCCTTAACCGGGTATTGTAGCCATCCCTTAATCGGGTGATCCCTAACAGGATCGGTTCCTAGCAGAACCTATTGTAATGTCTTTGACCGGACAAGGCTCCTAACAGAGCGGACTTCTAAAGAGGTCAAAAAGCAACTTGTGGGTATTCATCCCCACCGTGGCTTTTCCTAGTTGGGTTTCCACATGAAAAATATGTGTGTCTTGTGATGCTTTGTTATTGCCTGTTAAGCATATGATGGTTCTGTGTTTTATGCCTGTCTATAAAACATATTGAACTAACTATTGTGAAGATCTGATGATAGTTTACCTGATCATGCATGAGGGTGTAATGGTACTATAGTATTGAGCTAAGAGGAAAGCTAAGAGAGTAACCGGTTTATGATTGTTTTAGTTGTTCTGGGTCTTACCGATTGCACTCTGTTTCAACCAGTGTCACTATTTGCCAGTCATTTGGAGTATTTGTTGTCAAACTAGTTTTGGACTGTATTTTTGTCTGTACTGATTCACCCCCCCCCCCTCTCAGTACCAGTTTGGTACTATTTGTTCATCATTGAGTTATCAATTCGTATCAGAGCATCCTCTGGGTCCTCTGTGTTATAAGCTTAACTGCTTGAGGTAAAAATCCCAGACAAATGATGAAGAGGGAAGGTCCAAAGTTTAACAGGGAAAATTTCAGTATATGGAAAGACATGATGAAGATATTCATCAGAAGCATGGGTGCTCAACACTGGAGTTATGTTGAGAACGTTTATGTGGTCCCTATCGGTACTCTCACTGATGACCAAAAGAGAGAGATACAAGAAAATGGGCAAGTCATGGAAGCCCTTATTAGTAGTCTATCTGACATTGAGTTTATTGATGTTCAGGACAAGATAAATCCCAAAGAGGTATGGGATGCTCTTGAAAATATCTATGGTGGTGATGGACATGTAAAACAGGCTAAGGAAGAAAGCCTGAGAGGGAAGTTTGAAGATATGCGGATGGTTGAAGGTGAGACCATTCAGCAATATGGAATAAGAATCAAAACAGTTGTTGGAGAAATTAAGAGTGCAGGTGGTAAAATAGAAGACTCCACTGTGGTAAGCAAAGTCCTGAGATCCCTATTGTCGGTCTATGCAACAAAGGTTGCTACTATTTAGGAGCTGAGATCAATAGACAAGACTAAGGTATCCTTGGACTCCATCATAGCAAAGTTGACAGCCTATGAGATAAATAGTTTTATGGTAGTGTTCAAAAGATTGAATCAGCTTTCAGAGCTTCTGTTGTACCATCTAGGAAAGGAAAAGAAGCAAGCACTAGTGATGAACCAAGACAGAGCAGAGTAATGGATGATGAGGAGTTTCTGATGGAATTTGAAGCTCTACTTGCCAGGAAGCTTCCCAAAGGAACTGGTAAATACAAAGGTAAGCTACCTTTGAAATGCTTTTCTTGTAATTGAATAGGACATATTGCTATAAACTGTCCTAATGGCGATATCAAGGACAAACCGAAAAGGTTCAGGAAATTCAAAGGAGGAAATCGGAGAAACTATTTTGTGGCAGTTGATGAAGGTGTCATAGATGAAGAATCAGAGGATGAAGAAAATGAAGATATTGTGTTTGTTGCTATCAAAGAAGATGTGTCAGACAAGAAGGCTCTTGTCTCCCGGTTTGATAATTCCAATGAGTGGATCATTGACAGTGGTTGTTCTCACCATATGACTGATGATCGGAGCAAGTTTCTATCCTTGGAGGAGTATGATGGTGGTGTGGTTCACTTTGGCAATGATGCACCATGCATGGTCAAAGGCAGAGGGTCCATCTCTCTTAATGGAAAGAGTAGTGCTGACAATGTGTACTAGGTTGATGGTCTTAGACACAACCTTTTGAGTGTTGCCCAGCTAAATGATAGTGGCCTCACTCTAGAATTCAAGAATGGAGTTTGCAGAATCAAGGGAAAAGATGGTGAATTGGTGGCCACTGGCATGCAGACCAAAGGTAACCTATTTCAGCTGAATGCAAATATAAGCACATGTCTTATGGCCAAATTTGATGATAGCTGGATATGGCATAGGAGGCTCTGCCATGTAAACTTTGATAACATTGTGAAGGCTAGTAAGATCAAGGTAGTTAGAGGGTTGTCGGTGCTAAGCAAACTGGATAATACCTTGTGCAGAGAGTGTTAATTGGGGAAAATGTCTTCCTCAACCTTTAAAGATAAATCTTTCACTGCTGACAACTTGCTTGATCTTGTGCATACTAATTTGTGTGGTCCTACGAAAACTAGAAGTGTGCAGGGTGATAGGTACTTCATGATTCTCATGGATGACTGCTCAAGAATGATGTGGGTCACATTCTTGAAAGACAAGTCTGAAGCCTTTGTGAAGTTCAAAGCTTTCAGAGCATTAGTGGAGAAGGAAAGTGATAAAAGGATCAAGTGTCTCAAAACTGATCAAGGAGGGGAATTCACCTCCGGTGAATTCAAAAAGTATTGTGAAGAATTTGGCATCAAGAGGCAACTGTCTGCTCCCCAGACTCCACAGCAGAATGGCATAGCAAAGAGAAATAACCGGATTGTGGCTGAAGTAGCTAAAACCATGTTGATCCAAGGAAAGGTAGCTCACACCTTTTGGAGAGAAGCAGTGAGCACTACAGTCTACACAATGAACTAGGTACTCATCAAGAAAGGTAAGGATAAGACTCCTTATGAGTACTGGACTGGTAAGACACCTGTGGTTAGCTACTTTAAAGTATTTGGTAGCAAATGTTACATCAAGAGGAGTGAACATCAAGGCAAATTTGAAGCTAAATGTGATGAGGGAATATTCCTAGGATATTCCACCAAGAGTAAAGCTCTCAAGTGTTACAACAATAGGACTCAAAGAATTATGGAAAGTATCAATGTAAGAGTTGATGAATCCTCTGAGAAAACTAAGGAAACCGGTAGTGAGCAAGCTGTAAATGAACCGGTTGCAACCTTCTGGGAATCGGTTGTCAGTCAACCAAGTACCAGTAACAGTGTTCTTGAACTGGTGAATGCTGATACTGATGAAGATGAGAATGAAGAGGAAAAGCAAGAAGAACCAGTCAAGACTATTCCTCGATATGTCAAGCTGAATCATGATCCTAAGCAAATCATAGGAGATAAGGATGCAGGAATGCTTACAAGAAGGAAGATCAGAGAGAACTCATGTATGATCTCTAAATTTGAGCCTAAATCATTCAAAGAGGCTCATAAAGATGAAGACTGGATCAAGGCAATGGAAGAGGAACTTGACTAGATAGAGAAAAATGGTACATGGTCCTTGGTACCCAGACCGGAGCATAAAAATGTCATTGGTACCAAATGGGTTTTCAGAATCAAGCTTAATGAGGATGGCACAATGATTAGAAACAAATCTAGGTTAGTGTGCAAAGGATATACCCAAGAAGAAGGAGAAGACTATGGATAAACCTTTGCTCCTATAGCTAGATTGGAAGGAGTTCGTATGCTTCTTGCATATGCAACTTTTAAAGGATTCAAGGTATATCAAATGGATGTAAAATCTACATTCCTAAATGGTGTACTTGAAGAGGAGGTGTATATAGAGCAACCGGATGGGTTTTCTCTATCTGAAGACAGTGATATGGTGTGCAAGCTACATAAAGCCTTATATGGTCTAAAGCAGGCACCTAGAGCATGGTATGAATGTCTACATTCCCATCTTGTGAAGATTGGATTTGACAGAACAAGTGAAGATAGCAATATCTACTTGAAGTCTGAAGGAGATTAGATCCTGATCTGTGAGGTTTTTGTTGATGACATTATCTTTGGTGGAGATGACAAGATGAGTCATGAGTTTGCTGATGAGATGAAGACAGAGTTTGAGATGTCACTCATAGGGGAGATTAAGTTCTTCATTGGACTATAGATCCAATAGATGAAAGATGGAATCTTTATCACTCAGTCCAAATATGTCAAAGAGGTGTTGAAGACCTTTGGCATGGAAGATAGCAAACTGGTTGGTACACCGATGGTGACCAGTTGCAAATTGTCAAAAGAGGATGATTCTGCACTGGTTGATGAGAAGGAATACCGATCAATGATTGGTAAGTTGCATTATGTAGTGCATAGCAGACCGGATATTGCACATGTGGTTGGCATTACTGCAAGGTTCCAGAAAAGTCCAAGAGAATCCCACTTGGTTGCAGTCAAGCAGATTCTTAGGTATCTGAAGGGAACAGTTGACTATGGATTGTGGTACCCATACAGCAATGATTTCATTCTAAAAGTATTCACAGATGCTGATTGGGTAGGTAATGTGGATGACCAGAAAAGCACAACCGGTGGTGCATTCTTTCTCGGTGGTAGACTGGTCTCATGGATGAGTAAAAAGTAGAGTTGTATCTCTCAGTCTACAGCGGAAGCAGAGTATGTTGCAGCTTTCATGAACTGCACTCAGACAATCTGGATGAAGCATGTTTTAAATGGCTTCAAAATCCGTGTATCTGAACCGGTAAGTATATTCTATGATATCACAAGTGTAAGGAAGTTAAGTAGCGGAAACAACTTCCTACACTAACCTTGAGAGGAGGGTAATGCAAAACTTTTTCAGATCATTACAACAGTTACAGAAAATAGAAATAGATATAATAGCATTCATACCACAACACAATGATTTACGTGGGGAAAACCCTTTCGGGAGAAAAACCCCACCCTCCAAAAGCAGCTCAATATTTTATTCAGCAATCAAAAACAGATTACAAAATACTCGCAGAGCAAGCTCTTCACAGGAGTATCACTAATCAGAGATTCAGAGGCAACTCAATAGCCATAGGACTCTTACACACAACCTCTATCTCACACACCTCATAAATAGGAGATACAATACAAGAAACCGTCAAACGGTATTACAAAACCATGGGCTAAAACCACCCAATAAAGTGTAGCCGACCTTATCTCCCTTCTAGATGCCCTATGACATGTTAAAGCACACATCAACATGTGTCGCTCCCTTTTACCGCTCATTTATGTATCCGATACAAATTATTTTTCCTATTTCAGGAGTACAAACTTCCGGAGGCCATAACTTGAGAACCGGGTGTCCGATTGACGAACCGTTTGAAGCGTCGGAAAGCTCACGAAGTGCTCTATCACCTCGTAACCGGCTTCGCCGGTTACGGCCACTTTTCAGGGCATTTCGGAGCCTCTAAAGTCCCCAAAATTAAGTTTAAATATTTTATTGCACCCCTCCAAGACGAAAACTTTAATATCTTCAAAACTAGCTGTGACCTTGTGATGCAACTTTACCGGAATACTTATCTAACCAACCAGAAGCTTCAGGGAGAGTTTCGCACCATTTCGTGCTCAAATGAAAACTTACTATAAATAGTAACCTCACATAAATGCAAGGTTGAGACACCATTTTTCTCAACAACAAGTGCTATCAATATTTCAAAGATCCAGTTTTAAATTCTAGAACCAAGCATTTTGAGCTTAAGTATCATTTATTGAGGGAAAAGGTTCAGAATAAAGAGATTGCACTGGAACATGTTTCCAGTAAGGAGCAGTTAGCAGACATATTAACCAAGCCTCTCCCAAAGGCTACATTTGTGCATTTAAGAGGTGAATTGGGGGTACTGCCCCTTCAGGAGGTGAACTAAAAGTATTTATTCCACATCAGTCAGGTATTGTATAGTCAATTTTTTGTTGATTGATGTGTTGAAGGATGCTACTCCTCAGGGGGAGTAGCATAATGGAATAGGGATGCTTGTGCCTCCACTTTGGCATTGTTGTCAAAGGGGGAGAAGAAGTGAATCGGAGAAGATATCTGCAGAAAATGGGGGAGAAGATGTGAAGCGGAGAGATATCTTTGTATATTGCCATCAATGCCAAAGGGGGAGATTGGTGGCATTATGTGAACCGGTACGAGAACATAATGATATTGTATGTTGTCATTGATGTTAATATGTGATATGAAGTGAACCGACATATGTGATATGTGAGAAGAGAGAATCGACATATGTGTGAACCGGTATATATGCCAAAGTGAAGCGGTATATTTGTTCAAGGTGAACCAGCATGTCAAGGTGAACCGGCATGTAGTTATCGGAACCGGCACATGGAAGCATTGTATGACTACCGGTTGGTAGGTAGTTTCCACTTCAAGATTTCCGGTTGGAGTACCTCAAGCCTGTGTGACTCAATCAATGATCTTTTTGTGATGAGTTAGCAGTATAACGGAGAACAGATCATGTTGCCACTTAAGCCCTATGCACGTGAAGGATCTTGCATGAAGAAGACTATCCCTATCTACCTTGGGAATGTGCGAAGTTTGTTAAACGGTGATAACGCGTGATGGGTTATCAGCCGCCATGAAATCGGTGGATAATGGACGATGGAGAATATCTTGAGATCGATTCAAGATTGTTGCATTTAATGTAGTATGATTCAACGATCAAGATTGAACCGTTTGAATTGCTTAACCTAACAGGTTTAGGGTTTAGGGTTTTTGCTACTGACCTGTTTGTTTCCTATAGGGTCGATGTTGTGTTTCTTTCTAAAGTTGTTGGCAAAAGTTGTATGTGTGTATCCAAGGGAAGTGATACGTGATTCTTGCCAGACCAAAGGAGAGAAGAGATACCTGCAAAGTGAATGTGCATAAGGTGAAGAGGAGCCAAAATGGATCTACATTAGCATTGAGTGTTGTTACCAGATCATTGTAATTCCTGTTGATCTTTAACCACTTCAATAGTTGTGAAATCTCTTAACAGGGTAGCCTTAACCGGCTTGATACAAATCCTTTAACAGGGTAACTCGAAGTTATTGAGTTCTGGGAAGCTATAGAGCTCTAGAGATCCTTTAGCTATTAAGTTCTTGAAATCCTCTAACAAGGTAACCCTAACCGGTTTTAACCCTTAACCGGGTATTGTAGCCATCCCTTAACCGGGTGATCCCTACCAGGATCGGTTCCTAGCAGAACCTATTGTAATGTCTTTAACCAGACAAGGCTCCTAACAGAGCGGACTTCTAAAGAGTTCAAAAAGCAGCTTGTGGGTATTCATCCCCACCGTGGTTTTTCCCAGTTGGCTTTCCACGTGAAAAATATGTGTGTCTTGTGATGCTTTGTTATTGCCTGTTAAGCATATGATGGTTCTGTGTTTTATGCTTGTCTATAAAACATATTGAACTAACTATTGTGAAGATCTGATGATAGTTTACCTGATCATGCATGAGGGTGTAATGGTACTATAGTATTGAGCTAAGAGGAAAGCTAAGAGAGAAACCGGTTTATGATTGTTTTAGTTGTTCTGGGTCTTACCGGTTGCACTCTGTTTCAACCAGTGTCACTGTTTGCCAGTCATTTGGAGTATTTATTGTCAAACCAGTTTTGGACTATATTTTTGTCTATACTGATTCACCCCCCCCCCTCTCAGTACCGGTTTGGTACTATTCATTCATCATTGAGTTATCATATTCATGCATGCTATTACCAAATCTGGATAGGGAGCAGCGATTGGAAAGGTTGTAGCTTCAATCAAACCACTTCTTACTATCTTCTCCATCATTGAACTAGCTTCAGGGTTTTTGGCCCTTTCTAAGAAATCTCCCAGGTTAGCCTGAGTCAAAGAGGTGTCGTCCAACTCTAGAATTATGCTCACTAAGCATGATGTTTGATCGAGTTTTTGAAGTACGTGCCTCATTTAAGCCACTTTTACATTAAACAACAATTCCTAAACATGACAAAATTCTATTCCAAAACAAAAGCTCTCTCCTACTCTAACCGACCTTCTGAGCTAAAAACACAGTAGAAGGAGATTAGCAAAACTCACTTGTAACCACCATGAAATCTGTGAAACCCTCAGCAAAGTGGAGCTAAAATTACCTTCAGTGTCTCCATCTCCTTCAATAATAGTAGCTACAACTTCTATAATTTTGAGAATTCACAACTCTTTTTTAAAACAAATGGGAAAACAGTTGAGAAAGATCTGCACACGCCTCATAAATATTCATTCGAATGTGTGAGGTAACAATGATATGAGAAGAACCTGACACTTTCTTAATTATCTATCAATTCTGCACAAACGGTTTTTACTTTTCATGATTTCTTTCTAAATTTGGAATTTTAAGCTATGAGATGCTAGGAATATTCCTCTTTGTCGCGCCACCTTCAATGTCATCAAAGTCTTTATAGCCAACTTGGAATGAATCTTTTGAACCTTGAACCAACTCGCGAGGAGTTCAATGGTTCAAGTTCAATTTGATGAGACAGAACAAAAAATTCTCAACCTACGGCTCAAAACAACACCAGGAACAAGCAAAGACCTTTATCAAACAAAAAGGGAAAGTTTGAACCTTGAACCTTGAACCTTGAACCAATTTTTAAACAGTTCAAAGTTCAGGTTCAAAACTGACTTAACACGTTCACACTTGCTCATTGAATAACATTACATAGCCATGACTAACGCAAAAGGGCCGGTTGAACCTTGAACCAAAAAAAAAAAGGTTCAAGGGTTCACAGTTCAATACAAATTACAACAATGCGCTTGCCTTACCATAATACAAAGCCATGAAAACCATTACTTAGAGTGCATGTTGAACCTTGAACCTTTGAACTATGAAAAGGTTCAATGACTTTGGTTCAAAGAAAGGAAACATAAGGCCGAAAGAGGAAAGAAACACCAAACATGATCTTCGAGTGTGAAATTTAATGAAAAATTGAGGGGATGTTAACAATAGTCAATTGCAAGTGGATGAGGATGTCATTGTGGTAGCTATGGGTATGGTGAAAGATGGTATGAAATTTTATAGAGATAGAAGTGTGTCTGACAAGGTCGTGGATAGGTTTGTTGTCACATATGGAGAAAGAAGGAAATTGGTCAAGGCGGACAACCCCTACTATTCCCCTAAGCACATTTGTAGGCTGTGGAGGTTTGTGTTGTTTGCTACCATCAGATACATTCCTCTGGACGAGAGATTCACAAGGGCTTATGGGCATCACTTCGTGCTGCTCAACCACTTCCGCCATGGTGTTAAGGTTAGTTTGTCGTACTATCTCGCATGCTCGATGGATCATACTATTCATGAAACGCAGAAGGATTCTCAAAGAGATCATGCCCTGTACCAGGGTTTAATGGTTTTAGTTTATAAGATGTTGAAAGGGAAAATTATTGAGAAACCCATTAGTAAAGGCAAACAAATTAGGGATGATGAAACTGAAAGTAAGGATACTGGGTTCAATCTTTATTCTGAAACTGAGGGTGAGTCTGAAGATTTTAGCAACAAGGGGAAGACCAAGGGAAAGAGCAAGGGGACTACTATGGATTCTGGCCTCTCGGACTCTGAGGAGGAGTCTTTTGATGATAAAATCATAATGAGTAAGAAGAGAAAGGGAATGGTTAAGCAAACCCAGAGAAGCAAGAAGACCAGTAAGGGGATAAATAAGGTGAAAAGGAAGATTATTGTCTCTTCTGATGAGGACTCTGAGGTTGAAAAAATGGACAAGAACAAGGGTAAGGAGGAAGATGAAATGCAGGAAGCTAACTATGGGGAGAACCTGAACACTCAGAGAAAGCATAATAAAGATCAAGAGAACAATAGGGGCAATCAAAATGTCTACCAAGGTGCCATAGGTATTGATAACATCAAGGGTTTCTATGAGGTCATAAGCAAAATGGCGAAAGAAATTGGCGACTTGAAGACTGATCTCAACATGATCAAAAGGGCAACCATAGGTGAGAAGCCTCTCTCTGAAAATGTCAAACAATTAATGGTGGCCATTAATAAGGCTGAAGCTATTGAGGCAATGGTCAACAAAATTTTGGAAATAGAAAAGAAGGTGAAGGAGCTAGAAGGAATTAGAGATGATAAAGGTCTGGGAATTAACTTGAACGACCTAGTCAATAGAGTGGATAAGATGGAGTTAACTGTGAAGAATATTGTTGAGCAAAATTTCCAGATCCTTAAGGTCACTGTTGATCATGTTAACATGTTGATAAACAAATTTGAACAGATCAAAGGAAAGGAAGATGAGAAGGAAAAGACAAAGAAGGCAGATCATGAAAAGAAAACAAGGGCCAACACCCGAAAATAGGTGGGCATCAAGGAAAAAGAGCTCGATGATATGAAGAACTCTGCGGTCAATATGAAGCAGATGGTGGTTCATGCGGAAGAACTCATAAGAAACATCTAGTTGTCTCGGTGTTGTCTCTGTGTTGTCTCGATGCTGTCTTTGTGTTGTCCTTTGGCTATCTTGTGTTGTTCTCTTTGTCTGTGATCCCTTTTTGTTTTTCTAGGATTTGATCTTTGTATGGGTGTCCAAGCACTGTTATTTCTAGTCACTTTAATGCTTTTTATTTTTCCTGCTTTGTAATCAAGGTTTTGGGTTCCTTCCAAAAACCTGTTTTTAATTAATCAAAACAATATTCAATTGCAGGACTTACATCAACTTTTACTCTACTGTTTAAAATTAACAGATTATGTATTTAGCACCCTTTACAGATATTTCAAGGAATGTTGCAACCCGATATACACATGACAACATCAAAGCATGCAATTCTTGTATGTATGTTGAGCAATGCATGTCTTTAGAAAATATGTTACTTTGACTGGACTTTCTCTCACAATGTTTTGTTGCCTTGACCTTTTTATTACCATTTTCTTTTCTAGCTGTCAAAATTTCATGTCATCTACTCACATATATCATTTTATTTCCATAATTAGTGCATATCCAACAAACCATAGCACATATCTCATGATGAAACCTTAACATGTTACAAGTATTTTTTATTCTTATGCATATAAATAGTTAATATTCTTATATATATGTCTCTATATATGCACACATATTCTCTCAAAAAAAAAATTGCGTTGGAAAATATCATTATATTTTCTTCACTCGATTTGTAGGTATTCTCTTAACTTACACATACGTGTTCTATTATATTTTATTATTCGCTTTACACACTTCATGATTTACATTTGGTTTGTTTAAGTCAATACATTCAAATTCGGCTGATATTGACAAGCAACTGCCTTCAATGACAACATAGTATTCTATACTTCTATAATGGCAATTGCCTTCAAGATTAATTGTTCCTTCAAAATCAAACAATTTCTAGGTTTGGGAGTTCTGATTAACTTTTCCTGCATTTAATGAATTCATTTCCACCTGATTTACGTTACAAAATCTGAAAATAGTTTAGTTAAATTCCTATTTATGTTGCAATAGTCCCTTTCCTTAACTTCTCTGTTGCCATTTCCATTTGCAAGCATGCAAGTTTTCTAGATCCTTCTCGCATGTTATTATTTTTTCTTGCTCTATTCACATCATGCCAACAACAACAAAAATGTCACGATCAATCCACCAATTGTGGCATGCATTCTCTTAACTTGTCCATACACATAAACTACACTTTTCTATTTGTTTGTCACACTTGGTCATTTGCATTTGGTTTCTTTCCTTCACATCATCTTTAGTCTCCCTTAACAATGACCCTCACCTTGAACACTACCCGTTCCTTCAAAATTTAAAATAGCCATCCTAAGTAAGTACAGATTAATTTATCCACCACATGGTCAATTCAATTCTACTCTATTTACATCCCTAAATTTCAAAATATTCCCTTACGTTTATACCTTTCTTGGCATTTTCCTTTACAGCTAGTAGAATTTTATCTTTCCTCTGTATATATCATTATATGTCCATTTTCCATTCATGTCGATCAAATTAGACCAAAACCACAACATTTGACAGGTATTTACTTAGCTTATACACACACATTACATTAAGGCTTCCTACTTATTTCTCACACTTTGTGATTTCAATTTAGTTTCTTTCATTCACGACATGTTCCTTTTGGTTTAAAATGCTTTATCTAGTTTTATACTACAACTTTAAGACTTTGAACTTTTATATTCTCTCGTCGTATTTACAATACTTTATTCTAATTTAAGAATTTTATAGCTTTGTCTAGCGTCAAACATTGTTCCTTCACAACAAATGTGCACAGAATCTTTGTACAACACAATCATAGTGCTTCCTCAACTACCCGGTTTTGTTTGCAACTTTACTCATGCACATTCAATAATGACCTGGCACTTTTTATATTGTAATTTCAATACTTTCAACTTTTATATTCTTTCACCCTATTTACAACACTTTGTAGTGACTTGAGTATTTTATAATTTTGCCTACCATTAGATGTTGTCCCTTCACAACTGATCTGCACAAATTCTTCATACACCATAGCCATGACACTCTCTTAGCTACACTATGTTGCCACTAAGACTTATGTTTGACTTTTAGCAAGGTTTTCTTTTACCTGTACAATTAAATTTGATTTCTACTTACTTTACGTTACGATTCTCATCATATTAAAATTACATAATATAGTTGGGTATATGCATGAAGTTGTGGTACCAAAAAGGTGCCACACTTCAAAAAAAAATGAAAAATGTTCATAAGGCGCACGCCTTATGAGAGAATGTGGGCTTGGATCACGGGTCAAGGGTCAAGGGTCCCATATAACCGTGTTTTAGTGCAGCTCATTTGGCTAGCGTCAAATATGGCGCTAGCCAAATGACTTCCATTGAAATTTTTTAACCTTTGATAAATTTATACTCTATACCCTATAATCTATACTCCATACCCTATAGTTTGATAGCCACAACCATAAAAATTAAACCATTTCAAACATATAACAAATACCCTACATCGTATGACCAAATATGTTAAATCCTCGACCCTATACAATAACCATAGACCTTATAACCCAATATGCTAAACCATATGAGGTTGTTATGGGTCATATGGTGTCCTAAGGGGTCATATGGTGTCCTATGACCCCTTGGGACACCATATGACCCCTTAGGACACCATATGACCCCTTAGGGCACAATGTGAACCCTAACAACACGTAGGGGGTTATGTGGTATCCTAAGGGGTCATAGGACACTATATGACCCGTTAGAAGACCATATGACCCCTTAGGACACCATATGACCCATAACAACACTATATGGTGTTTTATGGGGTCACATGGTGTCGTAAGGGGTCATATGGTATCTTAAGGGGTCATAGGACACTATATGACCTGTTAGGACACCATATGGCCCCTTAGGACACGATATGGTGTCGTTATGGGTTGTATGGTGTCCTGAGGGGTTAGGACACCATATAACCCCTTAGGACACCATACGACCCATAATGACACCATATTGTGTCCTAAGGGGTCATATGGTGTCCTAAGGGGTCATATGGTGTCGTAACAGGTCATATAGTGTCCTACCACTTAGGATACCAAGTAACCCCTTACATGTCGTTAGGGTTCACATTGTGTCCTAAGGGGTCATATGGTGTCCTATGACCCCTTAGGACACCATATGGTGTCGTTATAGGTCGTATGGTGTCGTAAGGGGTCATATGGTATCCTATGACCCCTTAAGACACCATATGACCCCTTAGGACACAATATGGTGTCGTTATGGGTCGTATGGTGTCCTAAGGGGTCATATGGTGTCCTATGACCCCTTAGGACACCATATGACCCCTTAGGACTCAATATGGTGTTGTTATGGGTCATATGGTGTCCTAAGGGTTCATATGGTGTCTTATGGGGCTATAGGACACCATATGACCCCTTAGGTGTCGTTAGGGATCATGTTGTGTCTTAATGGGTCATATGGTGTGTTATGACCCCTTAAGACACCATATGACCCCTTAGGACACCATATGACCCATAATGACACCATATGGTGTCCTAAGGGGTCATATAGTGTCCTCAGGGGTCATAGGAAACCATATGACCCCTTAGGACACAATATGAACCCTAACGACACGTAAGGGGTTATATGGTATCCTAAGGGAGCATAAGACACTATATGACCCGTTAGGACACCATACGACCCCTTAGGACACCATATGACCCCTTAGGACACAATATGGTGTCGTTATGGGTTGTATGGTGTCGTAAGGGGTCATATGGTATCCTATGACCCCTTAGCACACCATATGACCCCTTAGGACACAATATGGTGTCGTTATGGGTCGTATAGTGTCCTAAGGGGTCATATGGTGTCCTATGACCCCTTAGGACACCATATGACCCCTTAGGACACAATATGGTGTCGTTATGGGTCGTATGGTGTCCTAAGGGGTCATATGGTGTCCTATGGGGCCATTGGACACCATATGACCCCTTAGGTGTCGTTAGGGATCATATTGTGTCTTAACAAGTCATATGGTGTGTTATGACCCCTTAAGACATCATATGACCCCTTAGGACACCATACGACCCATAACGACACCATATGGTGTCCTAAGGGGTCATATGGTGTCCTATGGGGCCATAGGACACCATATGACCCCTTAAGTGTCGTTAGGGATCATATTGTGTCTTAACAAGTCATATGGTGTGTTATGACCCCTTAAGACATCATATGACCCCTTAGGACACCATACGACCCATAACGACACCATATGGTGTCCTAAGGGCTCATATAGTGTCCTAAGGGGTCATATGACACCATATGACCCCTTAGGACACAATGTGAACCCTAACGACACGTAAGGGGTTATATGGTATCCTAAGGGCTCATAGGACACTATATGACCCGTTAGGACACCATATGAATCCTTAGGACACCATATGACCCCTTAGGACACAATATGGTGTCGTTATGGGTTGTATGGTGCCCTAAGGGGTCATATGGTGTCCTACAGGGTCATATGACCCCTTAGGTGTCATTAGAGATCATATTATGTCTTAATGGGTCATGTGGTGTGTTATGACCCCTTAAGACACCATATGACCCCTTAGGACACCATACTACCCATAATGACACCATATGGTGTCCTAAGGGGTCATATAGTGTCCTAAGGAGTCATAGAACACCATATGACCTCTTAGGACACAATGTGAACCCTAACGACACATATGGGGTTATATGGTGTCCTAAGGGGTCATAACACACTATATGACCCGTTAGGACACCATATGACCCCTTAGGACACCATATGACCCATAACGATACTATATGGTGTTCTGAGGGGTCACATAGTGTTGTAAGGGGTCATATGGTATCATATGACCCCTTAGGACACAATATGGTGTCGTTATGGGTTGTATGGTGTCCTATGGGGTCATATGGTGTCCTATGGGGTCACAGGACACCATATGACCCCTTAGGACACCATATGGTGTTGTTATGGGTCGTACGGTGTCCTAAGGGGTCATATGGTGTTCTATGGGGCCATAGGACCACCCCTTATGTGTCGTTAGGGATCATATTATGTCTTAACGGGTCATATGGTGTGTTGTGACTGTTACAAGCTAGGGTTGCCGTTGCACAAAAATATCGACCTATCAATGCCCGATACAACCACTAGACTTATAGAATCCAAATGAGGCTATTAAACCATGTCACGAATCCCTGCAAGGGACGCTGGCCCACTGCCAACAATCTCCCTCCCAACGTCACTCACTGCGACCTGCGTGATTCAATTTTGTGACCAAGCTCTGATACCACTTGTTACAAGCTAGGGTTGTCGTTGCACCAAAAGATCGGCCTATCAATGCTCGATACAACCACTAGACTTATAGAATCCACAAGAGGCTGTTAAACCATGTCGCGAATCCCCATTATGGACTCTAAGCCACTACCAACAATGACCCCATAAGACACCATATGACCCCTTATGACACTATACGACCCATAATGACACCATATGGTGTCCTAAGGGGTCATATAGTTTCCTAAGGGGTCATAGGACACCATATGAACCCTTAGGACACAATGTGAACCCTAATGACACGTAAGGGGTTATATGGTGTCCTAAGGCATCATAGGACATTATATGACCCATTAGGATACCATATGATCCCTTAGGACACCATATGACCCATAATGACACTATACGGTGTTCTAAGGGGTCACATGGTGTCCTAAGGGGTCATCTGATGTCCCAGGACCCCTTAGGATGCCATATGACCCCTTAGGATACAATATGGTGTCGTTATGGGTCGTATGGTGTCGTAAGGGGTCATATGGTATCCTAGGACCCCTTAGGACACAATATGGTGTCGTTATGGGTCGTATAGTGCCCTAAGGGGTCATATGGTGTCCTATGACCCCTTAGGACACCATATGATCCCTTAGGACATAATATGGTGTCGTTATGGTGTCCTAAGGGGTCATATAGTGTCCTATGGGGCCATAGGACACCATATGACCCCTTAGGTGCCGTTAGGGATCATATTGTGTCTTAACGGGTCATATGGTGCGTTATGACCCCTCAAGACACCATATGACCCCTTATGACACCATATGACCCATAATGACACCATATGGTGTTCTAAGGGGTCATATAGTGTCCTAAGGGGTCATAGGACACCATATGACCCCTTAGGACACAATGTGAACCCTAACGACATGTAAGGGGTTATATGGTATCCTAAGGGGTCACAGGACACTATATGACCTGTAAGGGCACCATATGACCCCTTAAGACACCATATGACCCATAACGACACTATATGGTGTTCTAAGGGGTCACATGGTATCGTAAGGGGTCATATGGTGTCCTATGACCCCTCAGGACATAATATGGTGTTGTTGTTGGTTGTATGGTGTCCTATGGGGTCATAGGACACCATATGACCCCTTAGGTGTCGTTAGGGATCATATTGTGTTTTAATGGGTCATATGGTGTGCTATGATCCCTTAAGACACCATATGACCCCTTAGACAATGTGAACCCTAACAACATGTGAGGGGTCATATGGTGTCCTAAGGGGTCATATGACACTATATGACCCCTCAGGACACCGTATGACCCATAACAACACTATATGGTGTTCTAAGGGGTCACATGGTGTCGTAAGGGGTCATATGGTGTCCTATGACCCCTTAGGATACCATATGACCCCTTAGGACACAATATGGTGTCGTTATGGGTCGTATGGTGTCCTAAGGGGTCATATGGTGTCCCATGGGGTCATAGGACACCATATGACCCCTTAGGTGTCGTTAGGATCATATTGTGTCTTAACGGGTCATATGGTGTGTTATGACCCCTTAAGACACAATATGACCCCTTAGGACACCTTATGTTGTCATTATAGGTCATATGGTGTCCTATGGGATCATAAGACACCTAATGATTGCTTAGGACACCATACGACCCATAATGACACCATATGGTGTCCGAAGGGGTCATATAGTGTCCTAATGGGTCATAGGACACCATATGACCCCTTAGGACACAATGTGAACCCTAATGACACGTAAGGGGTTATGTGGTATCCCAAGGGGTCATAGGACACTATATGACCCGTTAGGATACCATGTGACCCCTTAGGACACCATATGACCCATCGTTCACTATATGGTGTTCTAAGGGGTCACATGGTGTCCTAAGGGGTTATCTAGTATCCTATTACCCCTTAAGACACCATATGACCCCTTAAGACACAATATGGTGTCGTTATGGGTTGTATGGTGTTGTAAGGGGTCATATGGTGTTCTATGACTGCTTAGGACACCATATGACCCCTTAGGACACTATATGGTGTCGTTATGGGTCGTATGGTGTCCTAAGGGGTCATAGGACACCATATGACCCCTTAGGTGTCGTTAGGGATCATATTGTGTCTTAACGGGTCATATGGTGTGTTATGACCCCTTAAGACACCATATGACCCCTTAGGACACCTTATGTTGTCATTATGGGTCGTATGGTGTCTTAAGGGGTCATATGGTGTCCTAAGGGATCATCGCACACCATAAGACCATACTGACCCCATATGGTGTACTAGGGGCTCATATGGTGTCTTAAGGGGTCATAGGACACCATACAAACCATATTGACACCATATGGTGTACTAAGGGGTCATATGGTGTCCTAAGGGGTCATAGGACACCATATAACCCCTTAGGACTCAATATGACCCCTAATGATACCTAAGGGGTCATATGGTGTCCTATGACCCATTAAGACACCATATGGTGTCATTATGGGTTGTATGGTGTCCTAAGGGGTCATATGGTGTCCTATGACCACTTAGGACATAATATGGTGTCGTTATGGGTCCTACAGTAACCTAAGAGGTCATATGGTGTCCCATGACCCCTTAGGACACCATATGACCCCTTAGGTGTTGTTAGGGGTCATATTGTGTCCTAAGGGGTCATATGGTGTCCTATGACCCCTTAGGATCTAGAGAGAGGAGGGAGTGAGGAAGAAACTGAGGGAAAGAGGCGAGAGAGGGAATTAGATGGGTGTAAGGATGAAAAGGGAGATAGCTCGAGGGATAGGAGAATAAGGGAATTGTGAGAGCTAGATAGGGGAGGGACAAAGAAGAGTATGTATCTATAAGAATTAAGAGCCGGAGAAGAGGTAAGGGGAGAGAGAGAATATGAGATCTAGTTCATAGAGAGAGATGGAACTATGAGGGAAGGGAGATAAAGAAGGGAGAGGTGAGATGGGGGTTTCTATGTATACATTTGGCGCTCTCCTTATTTGGTGCGCGCCAAATGTGGAATATGGACCACATTTGGCGCATGCCAAATGGAAAAATCCATTCATCACATTCGGCGCATGCCAAATAGGGCAAGCGCCATATTTGGCGCACACCAAATGGCCTGATTTGGGAAACACCAAACCTATGGGTTGGATTTGGCTTGGGCATCCAACCCAAAGGTTTGGACAACCATTTCAGGCTAGAGACGTGTTTTTTATCAGAACATTGAAAATTTTGACATATTTTTGGTCGTGCTCTCCGTCAGGTTTGTACGTGTTTCAATGAAGTTAAAAAAAAATACCATTGTAAACTTGAGCTCCCTCTTAGCTATCCAACAATGTAATTTATTTCAAATTTTGATTTCATTAAGTCTTTCATCTATAATTTCTTTTGTCAGCGTGTCTGTTTTTTGTCAAAAACCAACATGCACTATTTTGGGTATAGATTTTTGCACATTCATCAGATTTTGAAAAAACTTACATTTTTAAAAACTAGACTCCATTCTACACAATTTTAAAAAAAAGTTTTTATTTTTGATTAGTTTTCAATGATTTTAGGGGGGAGCACGCTCAAATTTTTGTTTTTAGGATGTGTCCACTTCAAAAATTAGTAAAAAATCAGATACTCATTAAAATATTAGCTGAAAAATCTAGCATAAACTACAAGGTGTTAGCTAATTTCTCATCGAAACGATTTTAAAAATTCAAAAAAAAAGTTAACATTTTATGGGGGCCACAACAGACGCTACGTTATGTTTTTTGCATAAAAATAGGACCACTTTTTGTGGCCCCCCTTTTTGAAGCCCTTAATCTCCACCATTTTCGAAAAAAAATAGTAGTTTAGAAAGTAGACTCGAAGCACTCTGACTCTTGTTCTTGTTGCATCTTCAAATTTGGAGTGTAACTATCTTCAATTTGTTGTTGAAGTTCAGACTTTGCTGATTTCAGAAAAAAAAAAAGAAAAAAAGAAAAAAAGTGGCATCTTAAGACCCCCTTTTGGCACCACAACTTGGTGCTCATACCCAACCAACTATTGATGAAATCATACTTGTAACGATTATATCCAATGATGGTTCTCAAATCAGCAATTAAATTCATCCACAAACTTTCCCAACAGGTAACGTCATTTCCTTTAAATAGGTAATGGTTTACTCTTGCTGTTATAAAGACCTCTCACTACATTGGTTCTATGATAGTTGTTGTTCTCCATTACTATTATTGGTACATAGCCATTATGCACACATTGACAAATTGGTCGCCTCTGACATCTACTTTTAGGTACAATAATTCTTCCTTCTCTTATGTTATGTCAACTTGAGTAATTAAAGTATATATGCACACACTAAATACACCAAATTTAATTAATCTTCTCTAAATCACTTTTACTTCTATACATTCATATGCCTAAACAATTGTGTATGTTGCTAACTTGAGCGTTTGCATCATTCTAGGTTGCATCTCTCACTCTTCCTCCACAAATAATCTTGATATGTTGATAATACAATATAGCCTTTTCAGTTTCCCAGGTACACTGCTATGTTTACAACTTCAATTTCCCACACATAATAATGACCTTTCATTTCCTTTTATTGTTGTCTCCTTTTCAATACCTATGTTCCCTTTTCTATGTTTCATTCATCGTGTATAAATTAACTATTCACTAAAATGCAGGCACAATGTTACATTGTGATAGCCATAACACAATGCTATCATCTTCAGTCCACCACAAATTCTTGCACAAAAAAACCAAGGTGGATTTTCACACAATTAACTTTAACTTACATTCTACTCTCTCCATTCAATGCAACATTTGTTTATTGAATTCTAATTGTTGATTTTGTATACTCATTCCTTGTTCAGGTTGCTATTCTACAAAAGCAATATTCAATTCTTATATACAACACCGTCACTTTCGCAAACAACCTTTGCAAGATGCATCAACAAAAAAAAATGTTGCTGAGTGTTGCTACAGTCACTAATATTTCACTTCGAAATGTATATTGACATCAACAAATTAAACAATCCCCTTAAGTATATCTAATTAAACAATACAATTTCCATTCTCTTATGTTCCCTAGAATGAATTGCGACATACTTTCTGTTATGATTAACCATGCTAAGTTATTATACTTTTAGCCAGATTTCAATCTCCTCAGTTAAGTATTATTTTAAAATGATGTTGATTTTAAAACACCATTTCTTTGTATGCAAGTACTCAAGCTATTATTAATTTAGCTTGGTTTCAATCTCTCAAATGTTTCTCCACTAAACAAGAGTCACAATTCACTATTTATGATACCACATTTTTATAAGCAACTTTTATAATGGTCTCATTATTCAGATCTATCTTTTCTTTTTCTTTTCTATTTATAAATGTTTATATTTAAACTAACATTAATTTCATATAAATATTATCCTCATCCAACATATTAAGCACAAAGCTTAACACATTTTCTCATTTTCATATATACTTAATTTCCTAATAGTATATATTATTTCTTGCCTATGTGCAAAACTCAAATCAGAATTTTTAATCAACATTTTAAAAAGTTCATGCATTTATCTAAAATAGTCATATCTCTTACAAAAAATATTATAATTTATTTTCCCGCCTTTACTTTCCTTAAAAGGTCTTAACTAATATGCAATGGCTTGCTCTATGCAACACATACAAAGTAATAAAAAACTAATGAAAGCCACCTCTATTTTAAACTCACAAAACCTACTTCAAACTTTACTAATGAAAAAAACACGTTTCTACAACCAACATCTAGATAACTAATAAAATATCACTTGAACAAAATGAGCATTTTAATTTATTCAAGAATGGATAATTAAAGATAATAAAAAAAGAGATAACTAAAAAAAGATTCAAAAGCAAATTCGTCTTTGTAACATCACCCCTCAACAAATTGACTATATTCTTTTCAAACAAATGCTACCATCCACCAACTAAATCATAAGTTTAAATGTGATATTTAAATTAGATGGAAATAAAAATTGATAATATTAGTGCTTATCATAAATTAAAATATAAGATTTAAAGTAAATGAAAATAAATTTTATTATTATTAGTGCTTTACGTAATAAAGTCTAACTCCTCTTTGCTATTTATGGCCATATCTGCCAATACTATAGCTACTATTTCATATATCTAAAGAATCAGTTGTATGCGGGAAAAGTGGGCGGATAAAACTTAATATGTGAAAATTTAGTTAAATACTAGTCCACACACACACAGAGGACTTCTTGATGCAAGCTATGGAGTAATGTAGTGTTACTCAGCTTCCCAAGGAGGGTCCCATGGTTCTCTATCTCACAATGTCCCTCAAACCAACGTTTTTGCTCTCAGATCACTGAGCAAAATGGTTTAGGGATGGCAAATATGAGAACGAGAGATGCTTTTCTGTAATTTAGTATGAAATAGATGTTAAGCTATATATGATGTTAAAATGCAATAAACTAGATGATAATATGATGAGGTTAGTATGAATACTATCCTAGCATACTATATTTAGTCTATGATTGAGCTAAGATGATAAAGAAATTATTCTAAACATGCATATTTAATCTAATTCCTGATCTAAAAGAGGCTAAATGAGGAGCATATATGAAATGAGAAAGCTTGAAAGAATTTGAGCATAAGTGTAATGCTTCAAATTTGAAAGATGATTGTTGAGAATGGAGGAATGAGAGCTCTATTTATAGCACAAACAGGGCAATGGATGGTCAGGATTGAAAGGTTTAATCAAGGGCCAGGTTTGAAAGTTGGGGATCCATGTGCACAATTGGCACCAATGAAATGGTGACAAATGTCAACATAGGGTTGGGTTGGGAGAAGAGGTTGGAGGCATTAAAGGCCTGAGAAGACCTCATGGTTATCTAAAGGCTAAGGGTCAAGTCTAAGTTAGGCTTACCCACTGGATTAGGAGTTAATCGAAGGATAAACCTTTGTGCAAATGATTAAGAGATAATCATGGTCAAAGCATTAATGGTTTGATGAGACCCTTGGGTTGGATAGAGGTTGAGTCAAAACAAATGTTTTAACCATGTGGGAGGGTTTGAATTAACCATTAATGGTTATTGGAGACTTTGGGGATTAAGTGGTTGAAGGTTGGAAGCCTTCAATGGTTTTCAAAGACTTTAAGGGTTTTGGTGGTTGAAGGTTGAAAACCTTTAATGGTTATCAAAGACTTTAAGGGTTTTGAGAAGTGACTTCCCTTTTGCTTAGGAATGTGACAAAGTTTAGAGGAGGGGTTAGGTTGATTAGAAGATTCTAGAAGGGATTAGAAAGGGGTTTGGGATTTTGCAAGTGGGTGGAGGGATAATAGGATTTTAATTGAAATAAAGAATTTCATTCAATTTGGTTGTAATTTGGAGAAATTAAATAAATTAGATTTATTCAATTTTAGGATAACTATTTAATTAAATTTGAATTTAATTAAAAGTGGATAGGGGGATTTAATTGAATAAAATGATTTATTCATTAAATGGTATAGTGAATTTAATTTAAATAAATTGAATAATTTATTTAATTAAATAGAAGAATGTGGATAATTTAATTAAATTGGATTTAATCAAATAGAGAAATGAACATAAAATATTCATTTAGGAATATGGTCATTTTTATACGTCTACATTTTGCCCCTCTTTGAAGTGACGTGTGTGCACATGTTATTTCAAAGAAAATGATGCTTTACCATGATTTATGATCTAATGCAATTTTTGTGTCGCTTTTTTTTTTTTTTTTGATTTGCCAGTCGTGCCCCAGATTTGATATTTTGATGGTGATGCCCCAGATTCGATATTTGATGGTGATGCCAGATTCGATATTTGATGGTGATGCCAGATTCGATATTTGATGGTGATGCCAGATTTGATTTGATGTGTGATGCCCCAGATTTGAAAATTTGTTGTGCTTTGCCTGTCGTGATGTGATGGATTTATCCAATATGAGTGTTGGTATAACTTGTTTTGATTTGCGAATTTCCAAGTTATGTATAGATATCAATCTGTTGTATTGATCAGAATATGATTTATTTGCGTGGTCTGTTTTCAAGTTCAATGTGTGTGAAAGCCTGAGTTGTGTTACAAGCCGATATGGGTTGGAAACTTGAGTTGTTTTACAAGCTGATATGGGTGGGAAACTTGAGTTGTTTTACAAGTTTATGTGATTGTGGAGACTTGAGTTGTATTACAAGTTTTGATATGGTTTTTGAGAACTTGAGTTGTTTTACAAGTTGATATGAAATGATAGGATTTTGAACTTTGATGTAGATGAGCAAATTGTTTCATGTTGTTGATGTGAGTTTGATTTTGATATCTTTGTTTTGATGTGGAAACTGATATTGGATTTGATGTTGAGATTTGATATGATAATGCCCCCTCGGGAGATCGTTCGTGCACACAAAGCATGAATGATCTCTCGAAAGAAGAAGAATGTTTTTTGAAAGATAGAAGAGTAGATAGTGATGGCATGCATGGGTTTGATAAGATTGATTAGATTGATTGGATTGAGATTAAGATTGATTTCAGGTATGACACCTCCTGTATAAGACATGGATGATCAAGCATCTGGTTTCAGGAATGATATCGCCTGTATAAGACATGGATGATCGAGTGTCTAGTTTCAGGAATGATACCGCCTGTATAAGACATGGATGATCGAGTGTCCGGTTTTAGGAACGATATATCCTGTATAAGACCGATCAAAACGCCTGGTTTCAGGAACGATATATCCTGTATAAGAGCTGATAGAAGATAGTTTGGAAGAATGATAGAAGATAGTTTGGAAGAATGATGAAGATAGATTGGAAGAATGATGAAGATAGTTTAGAAGAATGATGAAGATAGTTTGGAAGAATGATGAAGATAGTTTAGAAGAATGATAGAAGATAGTTTGGAAGAAAGATTCCATGATGATGTGATAGATATGCATGCGAGGGATGCAATGATGAATGATGAATGATATGCAACTAATTGTAAAATGATATGCAACTAATTGTTAAATGATATGTAACTATTTGTTTTTTTGAGCATCCTCATTCTGCATTTGCCATCCGATATAGCCATTTGTTTGCTTTGTTTGTAGATATCATCATTGAGCATTGATTTGTTTAGGATATGTTGAAAATTTATACAAGCATAATGGTATAATTGAACCATAATGACCTGAGAAAAATTTACATGATTTTTGATTTTGCAAGATAGCACAAGCGTCAAGGTATAATTGAACCAGGACGACCTGAGTGCATATTGTGTGAACAGACAAGAGTTAACCTTTGTCCCATACAAATCCAAAATGTCCTCAGTGATATGCCACCTGATTCCTTCATAGGACAAATTTGCATGGTAAAAGACTTCACTCACAGATAGAAGACAAATAAAACATCACATTCCTTCCTTGCTTCTCTAGTCGTAAGACATCCTTGGGTCACTTAGGAGATATGATAAGCAAAAATTAACAACCATAAGTAAGCATGCATGCTATTTGGAATGTATTCTTGTCAATTAAAACATCTTGCAAATAGATCTTTGTTTAGTTGAAATCAGTTCAAGTCTTTGATGTTTAGCCTTCTCGCATTGTCGTTTGGCATTTGTTGGTTGTTTTGATCCTTGTTGTCTTGCTATGTTTTTGGCCTGATGTTGAAAATCTTGAAGGCAAAATGCCCCTAGCGAGGTCAAGATTTTGCCCCTTATTGTTGATACTAATTTGATATGGATATGTACACTGATCACCTAGCCATGGTGGGATATTATTTGGATAATTGTTTCAGATAAACCAAGGACAGTGACTACACTAAGTATGTCCAGGATTGATAAGCATTTGTGAATTTCTGGTGATGTCTCAGATGGGTGGATATGATATGTACAATATGATTTGTGAAACATGTATTTCCATCAATTGATAAAGATAAGGCTAACTAGAACAAAACCCAGCAGTCATACTGATTGATGTCATTGTTATGATTTGGTTGATGATTGATAAGAATGTCTGGTTTCAAAGAGTGAGTACCCCGTATAAGACCGATCTGTCTGGTTTTGAGTGTACCTATCCCTGTATAAGACATGTTTGATGTTGATGTTGATTTAAAGTAATGAATTGATTAACAAGACATGTGATAAGTTTGATTGCAGACTTTGAGAGTTTTCCTGTTGTTGATCTGATTTGATGGATGGTCCATGTGTTCATGCTTTGATTTTTTTATTTTTTTTTTGGATTTTGAGTTTTTGGATATTTTGATTTTTTTGAGTTTTTTGGATATTTTGATTTTTTGAGTTTCTGGATATTTTGATTTTTTTGAGTTTTTGGATATTTTTATTTTTTTTATTTTTTGGATTAGAAGAAAGATGTATTTGGTTGCCCCAATGTATATCAAGACAAGGAATGGATGAATGGATGACTGAACCATTAAGGTGGAAATAGATTTGTTGTCCATAGTTTTGATCAAGATCAAGGATGAAAAAGGGGATATGGATAGAGATAGATAGCACTGGATGATGGAAGCAATGAATAGATAGGATAGACAAATATGAATTAGAGTGAAGCAAGATTGTAGAAAGAATTGGATGATAGATGAAATGAATAGATAGGATAAGGGATATGGATTAGAGTGAAGCAAGATTGTAGAAATAATTGGATGATAGAAGATATGAATAGATAGGATAAGGGATATGGATTAGAGGACATGGGAGATATGGTAGGAAGAATAGAGTGGATGAACTTTTCCCCCAAGCATAGAGGTTTCCATTTGCAAAAAGGTGATATGTAAGATTGTCATAGTATTTAGCACCATCTGAATAAGTGTTCTCGAACTTTTCAAAGATAGAGACCCAACCCACACTTAGAACCTCTAGAAAATTCAACTGAACATTTCTAGCAACTAGGAAGCAGACTCAAAAGGGAAGAAGAATCCCAAACTGGATCAAGGTACTTAGTTCTTTGATTACCCATGTGTGTGCAAGTGGGTTCATTTTGGCTCATATGATCATTGTAATCTTCAGAATCCAACATGGCTAGCTACATGAGTTACCTTAACTTCAAAAGCATCCTGGATAGAGCCTCGCTGCCTGCGAGCATCCATAGCCCCGACGAGGTTATTGTTGTAATCTCACAAATATTGCTCCATTGCCAGCCAGGCGTCCATAGCCCCAATGGAGTTACTTACATGTTCCCATAGCCAATCATTTTGATATTGCATTTCATTGCTTTTTGCTTTTCTTGATATTCATTTTCTTGCTCATGCTTTTGATATTTCTTTTTTTTTTTCTCTTTATTTTTCTTGCATTGGCTTGTAAGTGATGAAACTTACATGAGTCTGATAATTACAGTGGCACTGAAGCGAGATTTAAGATTTTTCACTAGCCATGTCTTCAATTTAAGAGATCACAATGATTTTTAGAGAAATCAATTAAGTGTATGAGATATAGTAATCAAAAGATGTCGGTACCAAGATATGATAAGTGGTTCTTTTCTGGATTGAGTGTGTATCCCAACTAAAAGAAAATGTTAAAGAGGAACAACCTCGGATTCTGAAGCATTTCATGAATAGATATCTAGGAAAAGGACTGAACATTAGATTCAAGCATGGGCAAGTATATGACAAAATGACACAAATGCCTATTTCACAGATGAAGGATGTATGCAAAGGATTGAATGATAGGGATGGAAGGATAGAAAAGAGGTGTTGGATAATAGATAGAATGTTTGAAGATTTGTGCAAGGATAGAGGGAAATGTATTCAGGATGAGTGTTGGTACTTGAGAAGTGATGAAGAGATGGAGGAAAATTGAATTTTGGGACAAAAGGACCCAAAATAGATAGAGGAAATGATAGAAGAAGTTTTGGAAAGATGTTTAGATAGAGGATTGAAAGAATTTAAAAGATGTGCTCCTCATTGATCTTTCTTATGGATCATTTGAGGTGATGGATTTGTGGATGGAGGGAAGTAAGGACCCAAGATGGATGGAAGGGATGGAGAATTCGATTGTGGAATGAAAGGACCTAAGATAGATTTGGAGGATGAAGAGATTCCTTGATCTTGATCTTGACTTGGAGTAGGATCATTTGAGTTTGTGCTTTTCTCTTGACTTTGAATTAGAATAGTGGAGGATATGGAAGGAATATCATGATTTTGCTTAAGAGATGGATGTTGAATGGGACTCTGCTCTTGAGATGAAAGAGGGTCATTGTGGATAGAATACCAAAATTTTAGGGGATCATCATAAGATTCTTGACAGGTGGGATCTTGATCGAAGATGGGATCAGATTGGAGAGCCATGATATTGTGATCTTGATTTAGGCTAGGACTCATTTCCTTTGACTGAGTTTCCTTTTTCTCGGTTTGATGATGAATGGTCATACAAATGATAAAAGTTGATGTTTTTGATAGTTTGATGTAGAGAAATTTACTCCTGTTGATAAGGGTCTTAGGACTAGGTTGTCTGTTCTTTAACTTAGTTTTGTGATGAAGACTTGTTCATCTCAAAATATGAGGAGTGGTCATACATGAATGATCAATGGTTTCCTTCGATGTTTGGATTGAGATACTTCGTTTGGAAACTTAAGTCCACTTTTATCAAATGAAGGTTTAGATGCCCCCTCACGACAAAGTGTGTCAAATGATATGGATAAAGTCTCCCGATATAGAAACTTGATTTGATAATTTAAGGTTTAAACTTGGTATGTTGTTTGATAGAATCCTTTAGATGATGGACCTTTTGATCAAGGTGATGATAATACCTGATTTTGATAGGATAAAGTCTTATCTTTAGCTAGTTTTGGATTTGACAACTTTTGTTCTAAGACTGACTTGTTTGATTTGGAAATGATTTCTCTGGTGTTTTGATTTGATTTCTTGTGACCCCATTTGATATTGGACCTGAAAGGATACTCAAGAAGTTTGAAAACTTTTTCTAGAAAGGATTACTTGCTTTGGTATTCCCCTAATCTTGTTGGATAAAAGTCTTTCCTAAAGATAGTTGAAATGTTGATAGCCATCTCAAAAGATGTTTTGTTGGATATGGAAATCTTCTCCACTTTATGATTTTTCCTTGTTTGAACTGACTTTTGAGTTTGATTGTTGGATACTTTGCAAGATATTTTAACATTTGTGACAAGAATACATAGCACACATGAAGACAATGATCATCCTAATGCTATACATTGAGTGTATATTCTTTTGAGGATGTGTTCAAATCCTCGATGTTATCACTGGTTTGATTTACAACAAAAGACACATCAGATAGACTCTTTATTCAAAGGTCATTGACAATATCATAGCCCACTAGTCTCGATACTCCATCAGCTCAAACAACCTTGTCACCCCCTAGAGGGCACCTATTTTTTTGCCTTTTGCCAGAATTTAACTCAAAGTGAATTGCTTCACAATTGAGTAGTTATCTTGGGAGATATATGGTGAGTAATCTTGGGGGCGGATTCTTCCCCACCCTTGCACTATGATATTGCCAATGTTTGGCGACTGACTCGGTTCAAAGTTTCTAATGCTATGGTTCGTAATCAGGCTTCCTGTTCGGTCGTCAGTGATAAACTCCCTCAGGAGGCTTCCCAACCTTTAGAACAAAGGTTTTACGTATCGTAAAGATACTGGGGGAAGGCTAATCACTGCGCGCAACCGTTGAAAAGGACTTTCGTCACTTTCCACATTTGATTATAGTGGGTTGGAATTCTTGGCGTCAAAGTCGTTCCCCACTTAGGTCGTTCCCTTCACACCGGCCAAAGAATGGCTTTAAGAGTTTTTCAACCCCTCGGGAAGGCAGGCCTGCTAAAGGATATAAATGCTTGAAGTATAGAAAGCTTAAGAGTGGTTTGGCTTTTTGGTCACCCAGTTATGGGGAGAGCATATACCTTCCACTTTCGAGACAAGGAAATCAAGTTGTTCTTTTTGGCCTTCAAGACAATGATTTGCTAACTTCTATTTGGAGATGTTGCTCCAACAAGCATGATGTTCTTTTTAACCTTTCATAGCAAAGTGTGTATTTCCAAAAACTTTTGTAAAACAAGCCTGGTCAACAAAGTAAATCGTGATGTTTGGTCAACAAAATTAAAGTCGATAGGGGAAAGTTTTCCCTCTTTGCTTTGCACAAAATGAAGATGATGTTCTTTTACTTTGCAAAATGAAGTGAATCCTTTTAAACACCAAAGGATGGTGAGGTTCTTTTTAAAACTTTTGCCAAAGTAAAGATTGTTGGTTCTTTTTACAGCTTCCAAAATGAAGTGTTTTTCCTCTAATCTTGCAAGAAAGCAAATATGAAATTGTTGTTCTTTTTACCTTGCAATAAAGAAAAATGAATTTTCTTTTAAAACACCAAAAAGGAAGGCATGAAGTTCATTTTATGCAGCCAAATGAAATGATGAGGTTTATTTTAACTTGTGCAAAAAATGAGAGAGTTCTTTTTAACCAACTTTTGTTGAAAGAAAGTAAAAAAAGAAACATAAAGCCCCTAAACTTGCTCCTTCCCCTGCACAAAAAATATTAGAACCTGCACATAGTCGGTGATCAAGTGTTAGTGTGGGCTTACACAAGCCTAAATTCTGATCTTGGTTATAAATTTTACAATCCTGATCCTGAAATGCCCTGAAATTTGACTAAGTCTGAAATTTGGAAGATCTTCCAAAAACTAGATTTTGCATTATAACTCCTAGAGGTCTGAAACCCCTCTCAAACATCCTGAAAGTATATATGGAATATAACTTAAAGTATAAGAAAGAGAAAAGAAATGATGTCTCCCACAAGCCTAATTTTTGACTCTGTCATAAATTTTTGGCTCTACCAACTCTATGCGCTAAGAAATGATGTCTATGCGCTAAGAAAAAGCCCCTACACGCTATTATGTGCCCCCAATGCGCTAAGCTGTTTTCCCGATGCGCTATTCTATTTTCTCCCGTGTTGATACCTACAGCAAAATATTAGTGTTTTGATGCGCTAAAAGATTGACTTCACGCGCTGGATGATAGACTCCACGCGCTAAACAGTGGACTAGATGTGCTAGGCTGTTAACCGAATGCGCTACTCTGTTTTGTTTCCGCGTTGAGGCCTACAGGAAAAACTTAACGGAGATCACGCGCTAATGTTTGAACTGCACGTGCTAGATGATGGTCTCCATGCGTTGAACAATGGATTGGATGCGCTACTCTGTTTACTGGATGCGCTAAACAGTCAACCTAACGCGCTAATTCATTTTCCCGCGGACCTGCAAAAGTGGTTAAATTCAAAAACCGATTTGATATATGGGGTCTAGCCCCACGGTGGGCGCCAGAAATGTATGCGGGAAAAGTGGGCGGATAAAACTTAATATGTGAAAATTTAGTTAAATACTAGTCCACACACACACACAGGACTTCTTGATGCAAGCTATGGAGTAACGTAGTGTTACTCAGCTTCCCAAGGAGGGTCCCATGGTTCTCTATCTCATAATGTCCCTCAAACCAACGTTTTTGCTCTTAGATCACTGAGCAAAATGGTTTAGGGATGGCAAATATGAGAACGAGAGATGCTTTTCTGTAATTTAGTATGAAATAGATGTTAAGCTATATATGATGTTAAAATGCAATAAACTAGATGATAAGATGATGAGGTTAGTATGAATACTATCCTAGCATACTATATTTAGTCTATGATTGAGCTAAGATGATAAAGAAATTATTCTAAACATGCATATTTAATCTAATTCCTGATCTAAAAGAGGCTAAATGAGGAGCATATATGAAATGAGAAAGCTTGAAAGAATTTGAGCATAAGTGTAATGCTTCAAATTTGAAAGATGATTGTTGAGAATGGAGGAATGAGAGCTCTATTTATAGCACAAACAGGGCAATGGATGGTCAGGATTGAAAGGTTTAATCAAGGGCCAGGTTTGAATGTTGGGGATCCATGTGCACAATTGGCACCAATGAAATGGTGACAAATGTCAACATAGGGTTGGGTTGAGAGAAGAGGTTGGAGACATTAAAGGCCTGAGAAGACCTCATGGTTATCTAAAGGCTAAGGGTCAAGTCTAAGTTAGGCTTACCCACTGGATTAGGAGTTAATCGAAGGATAAACCTTTGTGCAAATGATTAAGAGATAATCATGGTCAAAGCATTAATGGTTTGATGAGACCCTTGGGTTGGATAGAGGTTGAGTCAAAACAAATGTTTTAACCATGTGGGAGGGTTTGAATTAACCATTAATGGTTATTGGAGACTTTGGGGATTAAGTGGTTGAAGGTTGGAAGCCTTCAATGGTTTTCAAAGACTTTAAGGGTTTTGGTGGTTGAAGGTTGAAAACCTTTAATGGTTATCAAAGACTTTAAGGGTTTTGAGAAGTGACTTCCCTTTTGCTTAGGAATGTGACAAAGTTTAGAGGAGGGGTTAGGTTGATTAGAAGATTCTAGAAGGGATTAGAAAGGGGTTTGGGATTTTGCAAGTGGATGGAGGGATAATAGGATTTTAATTGAAATAAAGAATTTCATTCAATTTGGTTGTAATTTGGAGAAATTAAATAAATTAGATTTATTCAATTTTAGGATAACTATTTAATTAAATTTGAATTTAATTAAAAGTGGATAGGGGGATTTAATTGAATAAAATGATTTATTCATTAAATGGTATAGTGAATTTAATTTAAATAAATTGAATAATTTATTTAATTAAATAGAAGAATGTGGATAATTTAATTAAATTGGATTTAATCAAATAGAGAAATGAACATAAAATATTCATTTAGGAATATGGTCATTTTTATACGTCTACATCAGTTACCCATAATTTAAACACCTTCCAATTTGTTCATTATAAAAATTTAAATTAACAACAAAACAAAAACTGCAATGGTCTCTCAAACTTATTCTACCATCGAAGTAAATAGTTTCATTTCAAATTTATGTATCTATCCAACAAGCACAAACCTCTAATGTTTCATCCCCTGTACTCCGACCATGACAATAAATAGCCCAACAAAGTCTTGAGTTAAAGATGAATTAATGTGACATGCAATATAATTGTTGGCATACAACGTACGAGCTTCCCAAATAAATTAATTTTTTTTTTACCTTCATCGTATTTCAATTTGCATAGAAAAAAAACTTTGTCATAACCACCTATGAAGCTATGTATTTCTATTTACCTTTGCTTTCATCCTTGTCCATTCCATCCATCTTGTCTAAATTTGAAACAAATTGACCATGTTTATCCATTGAAAAGTATATAAGAAAAAAAAAATCAAAATAAATTACTAAAGACAATTCAAAACTTAATTAGTCTTCCAACTATCCACTATTATCAAACTAACTATGTTCATTTCGAACAAACACAACCATCCACCAACTAGACCATTATTTGAAGAATAAAATCTAATATTGTCAGCCCTTATCACAATTTCAAATATAATATTTAAATACAATCTAAATAAACTCTAATGTTATTGGTTATTTACATAATAAAATCTCTATTTCCAAGCACAATAATTACTGGTACAAAAAAAAAAAGACTTCAAAAGTTCAATTCAAAAAATATACACTTATCAACCGACTAGAACACTTTAAAATTTTGTTGCTAATACTTCAACCATGGTAATAAACAACTCGACATACTCTTAACCTAGAGACAAATTAATGCCTCGTTCCATATACTCGTTATCATACAATGATAACAAAACCATTACTCTATTTCTATTTAGTAAGAAAAAACCTTTCCCATGTATGCCTTTATCTTTCTTCTGCAAATTGCCGACCTATTGATAGTACGTTGCACACAAAAATAGAATGTGCAACTGCTAGTCATAATAGTTTGAGGATATTTATGAATCAAAAGAACCTAAAGGTATGGAAATAAGGATCCACAAATTAAATTATGAATTCACTTATTTTCATACAAAACATTAAAGGGAGAGTGAACCCAATAGATTCAACCTCAATTCTATTAAGAAGAGGGTTAAATAATGATTGGATTTTTTTCCCTTTCAATTAAGTTGAGGATGTAGTTGAAATGATGTAATTTAAAAGCTATATCTAGGGTAAATTATGGGAATTTGAAATAAAATAACATAAACAACAAGCTACAGACATAATATGTAGACACATAACTAAATATGAGCAAAAGGAATAGAAGGGCACCCGTGATAGCAAATTTGCCCCAAAAGTATAGGACAAAGAGGCTCCAGGTGACCTGGTCCTTCAACTATCAGATGTGGACAAACAAGAAACTTTTGGAATTAGAATGTCACTCAGAATCTATTCCCAAAAGCTCATCGAAAATTCATGAGACCGTGTGGTATTTGGTGACCTGATCCTTCACTTTTCATTCCTAACAAAGCTAGATCTAATCATTTTTGAATTTTGTGCCAGAATCTTCATTTGTGGCTCCTGAATCTATTGCCTACACACATAAAGAAAGGAAATAGTGTTGTTGATAGGGGTTTGTCTAAGTCAAATATCGAGTTTGTAATCAACCCTTGAATTGAATTGAAATTGGAAATAAAAATACTGAAGTAAATGTTGAATGATATACCTTAGATCAGTAGCAATTGATAATGGATGATGATGCAATGGGGTGAATTCACAAAGCTGGTTCCCACTTTTGCCAACGAAGGAATTTGGCGAAAGTGGGAATTTCGGATTTGCCCGTGTTCGAGCGAAATGGAAATGTTCGCTCGGACTACCCCTGGGAGTCCGAGCGAACCAATCTTTTGACTTGGGTTCGCTCGAACATCAGGTAACTTTTGGGTTTGAGCGAACCCACTTTAATATTAATATTTTAATGGGTTCGCTCGAACCCCCCATTCGCTCGAACCCGTTGCGGTTAGGGTTTTTTAAAAAAATTTATAAATATAAAAAATGACAGTTAAAAGGTCATTATCAAATTTGACTTTTTCTGTCTGGTGGGGGTTGGATCGAACCAGTCGTCAGCATTACGTCACCAAGCTTTGTCTGCAGCAGTTAGCATATTTCCTATTTCAATTTTCGACCTTTGTTATATCAGGTGCACAAAATAACCCTTTGTTTGGTTTAATAATGTCTTTTTTTATTAAATTTGTAAATAATTTGTTTGTTAATTTATTTTTTTAATTAAATAATTGTATATAGTTAGTGTTTTTCAACATTTTAGAAAAATGTTTGATAATTTATTGTTTTTCATTATTTTAGAAAAATGTTTGATAATTTATTGTTTTTCATTATTTTAGAAAAATGTTTGATAATTTAATGTTTTGATTGAAATGTGTCAATTTGTTTTTAAAATTACATAATTGTATAGATGTATATTTTTTTTGACATTTTAAAAAATTGTTATGAAAAACATAGAAAACTAACCTGTAGTAAATCAGAACTTAGAAAAACATTAGCAAAAAAAGAAAAATGTTAGAAAAATTAATTTAAATAAACATTAGAAAATTTAGATAACAAATTTAAACAAATTAAATTTCCTCTACAATGTGACCCATTTTCACATCCTATTACACGCACAACATGACCCCTTAAGACCACATATGACACTATACGTTCCCTTAGGAGGTCATAGAGGATCACATATAACATAGTAGTGTACATGTATGACATTCCCTTTAGGATCACATCTAGTGTCCTAAGGGGTCATACGTGGTTCTAAGGGGTCACACATGTGTTATAACACATGCGTGACCCCTTAGAACCGCATATGACCCCTTATAAAATTGTAGTGTGAACGACATACCCCTTAGTCCATCAAATAGTGTCTTAACACATGCGTGACCCATTACAACCGCATATGACCCTTTATAAAATCCTAGTGTGAACGACATACCCCTTAGTCCATCACATAGCGTCTTAAGAGGTCGTATGTGGTCCTAAGGGGTCCTGCATGCATTAACACATGCGTGACCCCTTAGTAGGTCACATAGGACCCCTTATAACATCCTATTATACATATGACATTCCCCTTAGGATCACATAGTGTCATAAGGGGTCATATGTGGTCCTGAGGGGTCATGCATGTGTTATAACATATGCATGACCCCTTAGAACCACACATGACACCTTATAAAATCCTAGTGTGAACGACATACCCCTTAGTCCATCACATAGTGTCTTAAGGGGTCGTATGTCATCCTAAGGGGTCACGCATGCATTAACACATGCGTGACCCCTTAGTAGGTCACATATGACCCCTTATAACATCCTACTATACATATGACATTCCCCTTCGGATCATATAGTGTCCTAAGGGGTCATATGTGGTTAGAACCACATATGACCCCTTATAGATTCCTAGTGTGAACGACATACCCCTTAGTCCATCACATAGTGTCTTAAGGGGTCGTATGTTGTCCTAAGGGGTCACACATGCATTAACACATGTGTGACCCCTTAGTAGGTCACATATGACCCCTTATAACATCCTACTATACATATGACATTCCCCTTAGGATCATCTAGTGTCCTAAGGGGTCATATGTGGTTAGAACCACATATGACCCCTTATAAAATCCTAGTGTGAACAACATACCCCTTAGTCCATCACATAGTATCTTAAGGGGTCGTATGTGGTCCTAAGGGGTCAACATGCATTAACACATGTGTGACCCCTTAGTAGGTCACATATGACTCCTTATAACATCCTCTTGTACATATGACATTCCCTTTAGGATCATATAGTGTCCTAAGGGGTCATATGTGGTTAGAACCACATATGACCCCTTATAAAATCCTAGTGTGAATGACATACCCCTTAGTTCATCACATAGTGTCTTAAGGGGTTGTATGTGGTCCTAAGGGGTCACACATGCATTGACACATACGTGACCCCTTAGTAGGTCACATATGATCCCTTATAACATCCTACTGTACATATGACATTCCCCTTAAGATCATATAGTGTCCTAAGGGGTCATACGTGGTTAGAACCACATATGACCCCTTATAGAATCCTAGTGTGAACGACATACCCCTTAGTCCATCACATAGTATCTTAAGGGGTCGTATGTGGTCCTAAGGGGTCAACATGCATTAACACATGCGTGACCCCTTAGTAGGTCACATATGACCCCTTATAAAATCCTACTGTACATATGACATTCCCCTTAGGATCATATAGTGTCCTAAGGGGTCATACGTGGTTAGAACCACATATGACCCCTTATAAAATCCTAGTGTGAATGACATACCCCTTAGTTCATCACATAGTGTCTTAAGGGGTCGTATGTTGACCTAAGGGGTCACGCATGCATTGACACATGTGTGACCCCTTAGTAGGTCATATATTACCCCTTATAACATCCTACTGTACATATGACATTTCCTATGTGTCCTAAGGGGTTGAATATGTGGTCCTAAGGGCTCATGCATGCATTAACACATGCATGACCCCTTAGTAGGTCACATATGACTCCTTATAACATCCTCCTGTACATATGACATTCCCCTTAAGATCATATAGTGTCCTAAGGGGTCATATGTGGTTAGAACCACATATGACCCCTTATAAAATCCTAGTGTGAATGACATACCCCTTAGTTCATCAAATAGTGTCTTAAGGGGTCGTATGTGGTCCTAAGGGGTCACGCATGCATTGACACGTACGTGACCCCTTAGTAGGTCATATATGATCCCTTATAACATCCTACTGTACATATGACATTCCCCTTAAGATCATATAGTGTCCTAAGGGGTCATATGTGGTTAGAACCACATATGACCCCTTATAGAATCCTAGTGTGAACGACATACCCCTTAGTCCATCACATAGTGTCTTAAGGGGTCATATGTTGTCCTAAGGGGTCACGCATGCATTAACACATGCGTGACCCCTTAGTAGGTCACATATGACCCCTTATAACATCCTATTGTACATATGACATTCCCCTTAGTATAATATAGTGTCCTAACATATGACGTGTTAGATCTCTCTATTCTTGAATTTTTTATGTATGTCAAAGATTTAAATATGTACATGTGTTAGATTTCTCTATCTCTCTGAAATATATGTTATCTCTAGATCTGAAATATATGTTCTCTCTCTCTCACTGAAATATTTGAAATTTTTACATGTATTTTTTGAAAATGAAAATGATCTCTCTCTCTCTCATGAAGATTTATATGTATATAATCTCTCTCTCTCTCTCATGAAAATGATCTCTCTCTCTCTCTCTACTTACGTATTTATTTTAACTTTATGACATGTACCTAGATAGATGGCAACCCAGGATATACCTTCGCAGGCTCCTGATTAGGATCCACCTTCGCAGGCTCCTGATCAGGATCCACCTGCGCAGGCTCCACATCAGGATCCACCTGCGCAGGCTCCACATCAGGAGCCACCACAGCAGGATCCTCCACAGCAGGATCCCCCCTTGCCTGACATTGCTACTATTTTTCATTACAGTGATCGGGAGTTGCATAGGTTGAGGGCCATACTAGATGACCCTCGTACTGATGGCGTGTACAAGAGTACGTGCACGCCCATTTTTGACAGTTTGCGGACATTGAGGGACCGCTTAGTATCTCATACCTCATTCTCACCTGAGGTTATAGAGGATATATATAGACAGTTGAGGAGTGAGGTGAGGGGTCCTCATTCTTTTGCTGATGTGGTGGGGGTGGTCTCGAAGGAGACCATCAAGGAGAGATGCTTCCCACAATATCAGGAGAAGAGTAAGGTGAGGGGATATCAGGTTACCAGATGTATTGACCCACAGGTTGCATCACTGATTTACCCACGATTCTTAGCAGCCCATGGTCGTTATCCTAATAACTACCAGATTCCATTATACTTTGCACAGTAGGTATTTGCTGAGGTTCATTGTCAGATGAAACCAAACTACCTTGATATTCCAGGATATTATGGATAGGGGAGGGGCAGGATTGCTGATAGAGATGCATATCGTAGGCGTGATAGAGCTCCACCTAGACACAGGGACCTTGTTGGCCAGATATTTCCTGCAGTAGTCCCAGCCATGGCACCCATAGCGGATCACGTTGTGATTGCTTCTCAGAGAGAAGCAATTGATAGGATTGGACAGATTGCGTCAGCAGCAGCCACCATATCTTCTGACAGGGTGGGCAGATATATGATGAGTCGACCACGTTCACGATCATCCATAGATCATGCATCTTCTAGTCATGGGGGGGCTTCAGATTCAGATGATCGGTATATTTCTGCTGGCATCCCCTCCCTAGATGAGGTTGCAACTATAGTCGGAGGTAGTAGACATGTACAGATGTCGCAGTATTTAGCCGAGGACCTACTACATGCTTATAGTTTTATTTCATCTCGACTTGGGATACCATTGGGTGATGTTAGAGAGGAGATTCTCAGAGATGGTCAGGCTACAGTGGCATCGATGCATACCCCGAGGCAGTCACAGCATTCTCATCACTCTATGCATGCTCCAGGCACTGACCCACCTACAGATCACTCTGTTGCTGCAGAGGAGGAGCTACTAGCTGATCAGTTCCATATCACAGATGAGGGCCGGTTGGATTCATTTGAGGAGGAGATACGAGCTGATCAGGTACATATCACAGATGAGGGTTTGGACTCATTTGAGGATCAGCTAAGAGATTTGAGCCATACTAGATTTATGGACATGCTACTACAGTCAGACACTTCATCCACGATGCCCACTCATCTAGTTAGCCCCTTGCACTCCTCGGTGATACGTACAGCTAGAGAGAGATATGCAGGCACGAGTGATGTTGTTGATATGATCACGGGACAGGATCAGACTATACAGCCTACTCCAGGTGATACACAGGTATGTACATGTACATGTGCGTTTAAAATTTTAGAAGATATGTACACATACATTGCAAATTTGTACCTGATAAATCTATATATATAGATCTCATGTTTAATAAATAATCTAGAGTTCTAAGTTTTAATTTGTAGATCATTTAAATTGATTGTGGACTAATCCTTAAATTGACAGTTAGCTCATGTCACTCCTTCCTTGAGCTCTGAGCATGTGCGTAGGAGAGATTCTTTAGATGCTGTTAGTGTATAGGTTAGTTATGGTTTTTGGTATATATATTTGATGTACATGCACGTCTAGAGAGATAGATATATTATATTTAATATTTAAATAAATTCTACTTTTGCAGGACTTCCCCTCAGATGGTCGCTCAGTTCGTAGCCGACATGATCCCTGTTGATTTGCTCCAGACTTTATAGCTCATTTACATTTATCTTTTTATATATTTTCATACTATATATATTCATGCACGTACATGGAGTTTAGACTCTAGATTATACTTTATACTTGGTTTGTGTTTGACTCTAGATTATACTTCATACTTTATACTTGGTTTGTGTTTGACTCTAGATTATACTTTATACTTTATACATGGAGTTTAGACTCTAGATTATACTTTATAAGTTTTATACATGTTTGATTATATTAGATTTATACATGTTTGATTATATTCTAGATTTATGTACATGATGTTTGATTAAATTAGATTTAAATACATGTTTGATTAGATTGTATATTTCATGCATGTACAACGACTTGTTTAGACTCTAGATTATACTTTATACCTGGTTTGTGTTTGATCGGATTATACATGTTTGATTATATTAGATTATATTAGATTATACATGAAATGAACAAACTAAACTTAATAGGTCATGTATTGAATAGTTCACATCCAGTACATTGTAGGTATGTGAGCTTCTAGGTATGTATATTGTAGTTAAATAGTTCACAACATGTACATGTCCTAATTCCATATTAAATATCAATTTTACAAATGTACATATGTATTACATTCTAATTTAAATATGCATTTTTTAATTAAATACAAATACAATTACATACAATTAAACATGTACATTTAAATACATCCTAATTTGATATAATGTATAAATAAACTTAAAAAATATTTATCCTTTAGTTTCAAATGTTCAAGTTACTTGAGATCTAGAATTTATCTTGATTGTATTAATTAGATTTATACATGTTTGATTAGATTAGATTTAAATACATGAAATGATTTTCAAATGTAAAAGAGTATGTATGATTATACATGTTTCAAGATTTTCAAACAAAAGAGTATGTATGAAATGAACAAACTAAACTTAATAGGTCATGTATTGAATAGTTCACATCCAGTACATGTATATTACATAGGTATGTATATTGTAGGTATGTGAGCTTCTAGGTATGTATATTGTAGTTAAATAGTTCACAACATGTACATGTCCTAATTCCATATTAAATATCAATTTTACAAATGTACATATGTATTACATTCTAATTTAAATATGCATTTTTTAATTAAATACAAATACAATTACATACAATTAAACATGTACATTTATATACATCCTAATTTGATATAATGTATAAATAAACTTAAAAAATATTTATCCTTTAGTTTCAAATGTTCAAGTTACTTGAGATCTAGAATTTATCTTGATTGTATTAATTAGATTTATACATGTTTGATTAGATTAGATTTAAATACATGAAATGATTTTCAAATGTAAAAGAGTATGTATGATTATACATGTTTCAAGATTTTCAAACAAAAGAGTATGTATGAAATGAACAAACTAAACTTAATAGGTCATGTATTGAATAGTTCACATCCAGTACATGTATATTACATAGGTATGTATATTGTAGGTATGTGAGCTTCTAGGTATGTATATTGTAGTTAAATAGTTCACAACATGTACATGTCCTAATTCCATATTAAATATCAATTTTACAAATGTACATATTACATTCTAATTTAAATATGCATTTTTTAATTAAATACAAATACAATTACATACAATTAAACATGCACATTTAAATACATCCTAATTTGATATAATGTATAAATAAACTTAAAAAAAAATTATCCTTTAGTTTCAAAACAAGTTACTTGAGGTCTAGAATTTATCTTGAACTTACATTAAAATTCAATTCATGTGGATTACTAAATGTATATATAGTTCATACCACATCAAGTGGTTCACAACGCTCTTCAATAACACTTAATATTTTGTCATGATCTTCACTATCTAGTCTCCACTTTTGAGACTGCCCTCGACGTGGAACTGTTTGAAGAATTAGGCCAACAACAATGACCAAGTGACTATACTGATATACCTTGTTGTCAATTTGGTATTCAGTGAAATGAATCCCATGTTGAACAATTTTAACTTGTTTGAAATATGTCCCTTGCACTACAACTGATCCTGCATGTACATGTATATAAGAAATGTGAGAAATTAAAAAATTTCACATAAGCGATTTGTACATGTACATGTACATATTCAAATCAGAACTCAAACCTGTGGGAAATGACATTCCATCACTCATCTCAGATTTTGATAACTTCTTTCTCTCTTTTGTGCAACGCAATAAATAATAACTAACACCTTCTATATTTCCATCTTCTGCTATGACTGCCAAAATATCTCCTGCAATTTGACACAAGTTAAATAAATTCTAAGTTATATGTCATTTTTAAGGAAATGTTTACATGTGTACGTCATGTATGTACCTTTTTTAATCAATCCTGAAATATGATCGTAATCACCAGAAATCAAAGGAATGTCTTCAAAGTTTTCATCCTCATTTGAATCCTCGTATGTGTCAAAAACATCTAGTGGCACCATTTTCCATTCACTAACATATCCAAGCTCTTGGTTCTTGCAATCAACATAGTTTTCGAAAATGCATTCAAAACAAAAACATGAATAATCCCTAGTGTATAATGTCCATGGGCGATTATCTGTACTCATGACACAATGCAAAGATCTTGTCCTCTCCACACTCTTGCATCCATGCATTGATTTTCTATCCACATCTGCAAAATGTACATGTGTACAAGAATGTACATGTAGATCAAGTTGTTAAATTAAAAAAAATTAAATAAAATACTAAAAGAGAACACATACCGGTTATCTCCCAAAACACTCTATATGGAATGGGCTTATATGTTCTCGATGATGATTCCCCAGGATAATTTGGTTGCTCAAAGTGTTTCTTACACCATTCAACAACATCATGTGCATTTTCTATACGTTCTCCTGTGTACTTTATTTGATGCTTTCTTAGAGCACGTTTGATACAAGCTCCTGCACCATCATGTTCACCCTTTCCATGACCACTCTCAAAAAAACTCCAAACATGTGGTATTTTGTCATTTCGATGATATCTACATAGTGCATAAAATGGCCTCGAAGATTTAAATTGTGCCGCACATCCATCAGACCAAACAAAATGTTTAACTATTGTTATGCCTCTATCTTTCAAATATTCAAAAAACTGCTTAAAGCAATGTTGTACAAAAAGTGTGTCATGCTCCCTATCATCACTGATATAGAAGTGGTACTCTTTCTTAATGACACGATTTTCAAATGTACTATCAACACCATCCAAATTCATCTGTGCATGTCGATAACACACATGCACGAAAATAGTGATTTGCTTTGAAAAGTAATACTTTGATTGAATCTCTTTTTGATGTGCAAAAGAATAATTCTCTGCGAAGTCAACTACAGATATAATAGTTCCAAGTGGGAAAGTGTCTCTTAATCTTTTAAATCGTTCTACTTGCCACTTGGCAAAAAAACCATGGCATATGTATGGTTTTATCAACTTACGAAAATTTTCCATAAATGTTCCTGTAGTCACATAAATCTGTCCAGCTTAATTAAATAAATATTCGCTATTTATTTGATTAAAAATCCACTAGCCATCAATTAATTAAATTAATATTTAATTAATTCATCCCCAAACATTCTTCTATTAATTAAATAAATTATTCAATTTATTTTAATTAATTCATTAAATCAAATTCACAATCAATTAAATAAATAAAATCTATTTATTTAATTAGAATCCCCTTTTCCTCTTTTAAATAAATTAAATAAAACATTTATTTAAATCATTATCCCCACCCCACTTGCATTTTCCTACAAATGCAACTTGCACACATTTATTGGAATAAATGAATTTTTATTTTAATAAAATCCTATTTTCCCTCACCCACCAAATCCACTTGCAAAATCTAATCCCCTTCTAGATTCTTCTAAACCCTTCCTAATTAGCCTAATCCATCCTCTAAACTTTGTCACATCCCTAAGCAAAGGGAAGTCACTTCTCAAAACCTCAAAGTCTTTGATAACCATTAAAGGCTTCAAGTCTTCAACCACTAAATGGCTCAAAGTCTTTGATAACCTTTAAAGGCTTTCAACCTTCAACCACTTAATCCCCAAAGTCTCCAATAACCATTAATGGTTAACTCAAACCCTCCCACATGGTTAAAATATTTGTTTTGACTCAACCTCTATCCAACCCAAAGGTCTCATCAGGCCATTAATGCTTTGACCATGATTATCTCTTAAACATTTGCACAAAGGTTTATCCTTGGATTAACTCTTAATCCAGTGGGTAAGCTTAATTTAGACTTGACCCTTAGCCTTTAGATAATCATGAGGTCTTCTCAGGCCTTTAATGCCTCCAACCCCTTTTTCTCAACCCAACCCTATGTTGACACTTGTCACCATTTCATTGGTGCCAATTGTGCACATGGATCCCCAACTTTCAAACTCAACCCTTGATTGAATCTTTCAATCTCAACCATCCATTGCTCCATTTCCCCTATAAATAGAGCCCATTTCTTCATACTCCAGATCCTGAAAACTTGTATGCATCTAAGCTATAGACATACTAGAGAGCATTCTTAGCATAATCATCTAATGTCTTGTTATTTTGGTTAAAATATATCAGTTTAGCATCAATAGCATAGCATTAGCTTTTTATTTCACATTCAAAGCTCAATACTACAATCTCAATCCTCCATAAGCATCCATAGTGCAAAAAGCTGCTGAGAGCTACACTATTTTGGAACTTGGAGAGGAGAGGAACAAGGGAGAAAGGAACCAAAACCATGCTAAGAGGCATTTGGAGATGCCTCATTATCTTTGCTTCTTTAGTTAGATATATTAGCATGTTTTTAGTATCTCTCTTGGTATGCCCTTTTTAGATTAGTTTTTGATTATCGAACACTGACAATCTAACGGTTTTGTGTCTTTTTGTGTTGTTGATCATTCACTAACCTTGTGCCATTTAGGAGGGCGTCAGTTCCAATAGGTATTTCCTCTTCTACATAATCTAGTCTTGTAGATTCCTTTCCAAATTTTGTTTCAAATTTTTGGTACTTGTAACTCTTGCAATTTACCATCTTGCTCATGTCAGTATCTTCATCTCTCAAAGGCAATTTATCCAAGTCCCCGCATGTTCCACAAATTCCTCTTATGCAGTTTATTTGACCGGTTGCATTATCATCTGATTTATCACATAAGATGGATGCTATGAATTGACTTGTTCGTTTAGGAGGAGCATTTTCATAACCATCATTATCTTCTCTAATCTTTCGAAACACCTGATAGTACAAGTCAAATTCGATGTGATAATGACAACAACAAGTTTCGAAAACTTTGTTTAACTTCACATAATATGGCCTTAACCATTCAAACATGGTTTGTCCAATCTTTATATGAGGGTTTGTTTTAGTAAACAATACATACAATTCATGTTTTGTTGTGTCTATCCAATGTTTTACATGGAGATCATAACGATCAGGACCAATCCTTTGCTTGATAACATCTCTACTATTTGATGAAGGGCGAGTATTATCATTCCAAAAACTTGTCACAAAGTTCCTAACAACATCTTCAATTCTATCAGAACGAGGAGCTCTACACATAATTGCCCAATTCCCTTTTGAGGTAGTATCATCCAAAATCTTTCTCCTTTTAACATATTTAGATATTGTCCTTCTACTAAAACCAAACTCAGATGACAATGAAGAGATTTGTCTTTTTTGAGGCAATCTTTCATTTACTAAAGATGTCAACATCACTCTTCTTGAAATGGTCTTATCTAGTTTTCGAGATTTTTTACCAATGTTCACCAAACCTTTCTTAACATTATCAACAATAGATTTTTGTAGCTGAGAAGATTTCCTCTTTTGACTTGTTGTATCTATACCCAACAATTTCATTGGATCTATTAAGTCTTTATGAGTAAGTACAATTGATAACAATTGAGCTTTTTCTAGTGTAGTATCAAGATTGTTGAAATGCGACATTATTTCTTTTCCACTTTTATTCATTGACCTCCTTTTAGTATGTCTAGGTTCTTCACTGAGACGTTTCAACTCATCCACATCCATTTCAAGTAAATGATCTAAATTTTTATAAGAAATATTTCTCTTCACCTGTTTAGCTAGATCCACAATATGCTCATCCATATCAGTGGTAGGAGGTAAGGAGCCTGACCCCTCTCCTTCAAAAGTCTCCATTGGTTCAACTTGGACAATCTCCTCCCTATGTTCATCAACTATATTGTGTTCTTCAACAGGTTCGTTTGCCTGTTCTGCACATAATTTAAGAGTTTGTGTAAGGTTCTTGAATTAATCATAGATTATTCAATTGAGATTAAGAATAGGGATGAATTTGGCTTAAAGCTTTACATGTTAAAATTAGCCCATTCAATTTGGTTTATTAAATTTAATTACTTTCAGGACCTTATTGTTATAACTCTAATTAAATTACCTGTTTAGGTTTAAAGTTCAATTTGTTCTCAAGTTAGGATTAAAGTTCAATCTCTAATTTTGAGCACTAATTTAACACATAAAATAAAATATTGATAAATTAGAAATTCCAATTTTGAAAATTAAAGTACAAATATTTTGATGCATGCATACGATAACTTAGGTGACCTCATATTAATTTGTTATGGACCATAATGTAAGTGGACTATAATTTGTCACATGTGTGTATATTTAAGACCTATTATTGCATAATAGACCTCCTAATCTGAAATGTTTTTGCATGTACGTGAAGTTGAATATAAATAGTTCACCTAAATTATTCAACATGTTTAATAGGTTATAAAGTTATGTCACATTTAAGACCTATAATCAATGTAATAGTCCTAATAGGCCTTATTATTAAAATCAATATGACCACATTTGAAAAAACATTTCACAATTAATATACTTAACTACCCTTAAGACAGATATATTATGTGATATTAAAGGACCTATCACATGAAATTACTTGTACATGTAGATTAAATATTCAATATATATAATTTAGAACCTAGAAATTATGACATAATAGGTCTTATTAATTTTATGACTTAATAGGTCTTATCTATTATAAATGAACTTAATTATATAGGAGAAAAATACAATTACACAACAAGCAAGTTGATGGAATTTGAAATTTGCAAATACACATGTATTATCTCAAATTAATTATGCTTTCCAATTAAAACAAAATTATTTTTAATCCTATTAAAAATATTAGATAAAAATATTGAATTCTAATTAATTGATACGTAATACATATTAAATTAAAAATACATACTTGCATCATGATATCTTTGTCTTCTTTGTTCTCGGTATCTTTCTTCCGTTACGGGAGAATAATTCCTTGAAGTCTTATTTTGCCTTCTCTTCTTGTTCCCCATGCTTTTACAAAAAACCTTCAAATTATTGCCTTCAAAATAATTTTCAAATGTCTTCTTTCATCCAAAAATGCGAATTATTTTAATCATTTGGGTGATAAAAAACAAAAAAAAATTATGGATATTTATACGATTCCACAAATGAAAAAAAAATAAAAAAAATGCGTCGGCCAGAGTTCGAACGAAAGCCGACAGTTAAAAATTGTTGGGTTCGCTCGAACATGATAGTTACAAAAATGTGCGTGCCAAAATCGAGCTCATTGGTTCGAGCGAATGGGGGTTCGCTTGAACCATTTTTGGTTCGAGCGAACCCAATTCGCTTGAACTCGTGTTCGTTCGAAACCGCAAACTAAAGGTTTCTCCCAAAAAAATTCAGAGTTCTGAAGAATTAATGACTTTAGAGCTCTGGTTCAATGCACGAATGAAATAATCTTGATAACCCAAAAATATTAGATGGTAGTACTCGAAGCAAGCTTTCTAACGAGTATAATTTTGTTATATTTTGAATTTATTATGTTCTTGTTTTTTTAATTTTATGGAAAATTGGTTTTTCACCAAACATGAACTTCTCTGTTCAACGCATTGGGAAAAATAAGAGATTAATTCAATTTTTTTTTGAAAAATATCTATGCCCCTGGTATTGATGTCTTCTTTCTAACAAAAAAATAAAATTGAATTTCGATTTATATAGAACAAGTTATGTGTTCAAACGTAAACCTATGTTTGAATTATGACTAGTCGGACTTCAAAACTTTATAAAATGAAAAACATTGAACATATCACTGTAAAACCAAATGCAAGCCCTGGATATTGATGTTACAAACCAAAATTCGAAAGAATTTAGTTTTTATCATTTATAGAAAAAAAGTTATGCGTTTCGGGAGGCACATCACTCTTAAAAAATGTAGTTTGTTGTAAAAAACTACTTTTCGAGGGAGATGGAAAATTTTTTAAAAAATCCTTCAAAAAAATTTGAAAAAAATGTATATATAATCTACAAACAAAATTCTAGAAATCACTAATTTACATCATCTTCAAATTTTTAATAGTTTAAAAGTTATAGTTCTCGGAAGTTGAAGATTATTTTAAAAATGTACATCTTAGTGTCAAAAGTGGCAAAAAAGTGGGAACCATTATTGTGAGTTCACCCAATGCTCTTTGAATGTAGTCACAAGTGTTGGTGAAATACCATGACATGAAATGACATGAACATGAATGACCTAATAAAAAACACATGCTTGCATGAAGATTGATGTAGATTTATTGCTCCATGATATTGAAATGCTCGAAGAATATGGTGGGATGAAACATTGCTTTGAATGCTTGAAAATGCTTGATGTGGATACATGAATTATGGGTGGAGATGAAGTTATGTGTTATGATAATGAATTAGAAGGATGCTCTTATATAGGGTTCCTGAGTTAATTTACCAATTAGGCCAACCTCCAACGATCCAATTGAGACACTAAGAACTGAAATCACTAGGGAGGGGAAGTGCACCAACATGTTTAGATTAGGTTCTATTTAAGGAGGACTAGGATGTCCTGGGTGCCTTGGCCCACCAAAAATAGGGTAGACAAGTGGGAGAGAAATGTTTATAGCTCAAGGCACAGGTTCAGTTCTTCATGCAAAAATATGACATTAGGTTTGAGGTGAAAAGGGTGAAAATGGACCTGAAGGAGAGCTAAGATGGGACACACTAAAGTATGGACACAAAAGGTAGTGTAAATTGTGTAGGTTGCAATTTACAATGCTACAAGTAGCATAATTATTCTTCAAGGAGATAATAAGATTTCATGTATTACCTGAAAGCATCATATAAAAGTGATAGAGATAGTAAATTTATGAGTTATTTTTGGAAATAACATTTTGACTTGGTAGGTATAGATCTCGAACCAACCACAAGTTACCATCTGTTTAAGTTACCATCCTCAAACATATAGTCAAATAGAGATCATTAACAAGTGGATAGAGGGCCACTTATGAATCTATGTGTCAAAATTACAATCTACATGGGTCAAATGGTTGTATTTGGGAGAGTATTGCTATGACACAACATATCACATGTCTATTGATATGCCCCCATTCTGAGCATTGTATGAGTATCATGCACTACCCATAGCTATGACCTTATTAATCAAAGTCAAGATATATTAAGGTCAGTAAAAGATAGCTGGAGGCAAGCCTAGAATCAACATAAGATGTAAGCAAATAGGAAAAGAACATAAATACCTTTTGAGGTGGGAGATTTAGTATTCTTGAGATTACACTCTTAAAAATAAGGTTCCTTAAAGAAAATTGTAGCTAAGAAGTTGAAGCCCAAATTATTTGGACCATATAGGATCATCGAGAGGATTGGTGAGCTAGCACAAGAATTGGAGCTCCCTCCAAACAACGAGATTCACAATGCATCTAATGTTCCTTGTTTAAAGAAGGCTCCTAGACAACAATAGTTCCTTCACTTGACTTTCCAACTTTTGACGATGAAGTGAAATCGATTTTAATTCCCAAAGAGTTTTTGCAAACTAGGGAGAAATGATTGAGGAATAAGAGCATTACAAAGCATTTGATCAAATGAAAGAACATACTAGTAAAGATACAACTTGAGAAGGATCGAATATTCTTGACCATCCATATTTATATTTCTTGAGGACAAATATTTTCCAAGGGACGATTTGTCATGTACCCTTTTGTCTAAAATAAAAATGTAGCATATATTAACCCATTTTATCCTTTAGTGTGTTAAATAGGTAATTATAGAAAGGATAAATGATTTAATGTTTATTATTGTTCAAATACTTCCAATATTAAGAGGATAATTAAATATTTATGAGGTTAACTTTGGGTGTTGGATTTTGTGCCATAATGGGGGTTATGATGCAATTAGATTTGAGAACCTGATTTGGCCATTACAAGTGGAGGGGAATCAATGCCAAATTTAAAAAATCTTATAACACTTGTCATAACTAATAATAGTAGGGAATCTCAAGGGGGTGTTGGAATTTGGATGCCCAAATTTGCATGCAAGATGAATTCAGATATGGTGAATTTGGTCATTTTGAAGGCATTATTGATATCTCTTTTCTCTCACACTTCAAAATCTATAGGAAACTTATTCAATGGATGAAACCTTGTTGGTGTAGGAGGCTTGTGGATGAAAACCCATGAGAATCAAATGGTAAGAGGAAAATAATCTTTGTTCACAAGGAGAAACCTCATCTAGAGTTTTCATTTGGGCTAAAGGAAGTTAGAGGATTTGGCAGTTTTCCATTTCCAACGTGCAGGTCTTCATTGATGTTATTTTGTGAGTTTTTTCTAGCATAGCTGCATGTGTGCTTGTAGTTTGAGTTTATGTAAGGGTGTTACAAAAACATGATGTTGGTATTATGTTTGTATCAAATTATATACTTTGTATTTTTTATTTGGAGGTCAAACAATTTTAGTTAGAGGTGTTCATGATGTATTAGGTGGCTTGTGGTTGTGATAATTTTGTGGGTTTTGATTAAATTTTGAGGTTTGAAGTTATAAATGTTTGAAACTATATAAGACAATTTACTTTTCAATGCAAGGCTAGTTGGCTAGTTTGGGTGGATTCGGTGTTATTGTAGTTCAAATTGCAAGTTTACTTTTCAATTTCAATTTGTTATTCTATTAAGTTCTATTTAATTTACTTTTCAATGCAAGACTAGTTGGCTAGTTTTGTTGGATTCAGTGTTATTGTAGTTCAAATTGCAAGTTTATTTTTCAATATGAAATTATTCATAAATTATTGGTTGGGGATATTTCAACCCGCAAAGAAATACCATAGTTGACCACTAGGAACTCTTTCCTTGAGAAGTGAGTGAAAGTAACACAAACCTCTCTTCAAGCAATCATACCATTGTTACTTCCCGAGACCTCCTTTCCCATGTAGAGGGTAGTCCACTGAACATTAGGATTTTTTTAGATTGGATTTTTCCATGAGGCTAGCAATAGTTTGGTTTGCATTGTTAGCAAGGGTGAAGCACATGTGATATTTTGAATCCATGCCATTTATTTTCTGATGAAATGATTTAGAATATTATAAGAACTAAGGAAAGGGACTCTAATATGAGAAAGTCCAAAATCTTTCCCAAAGGAAGAAAGTAACCCAAACATTCCCAAACTTAAATATATTAGAATGAGGACATCAAAATGTAGATTTAACATGAATTTACATATATCTTATGAATATACATTGAAATGCACATATTTTATATATAAAATGAAAAAATAAAATAAAATGCTAATAATATAATAATATATTATATAATACGTATTATATAATATATTATTATATTATATTATATTATATATAATATATTATATATATTATATTATATATAATATATTATATATATTATATTATATAATATTATAATATAATAATATGTTATATAACACGTATTATATAATATATTATTATATTTCATTTTTATGTAGACCCTATTATCATGACAATCCTTGAGAACACATTTTCTATTTTTTTGTCAAGCAACTCACTTCCTTGCTTATGCTTCCACATTTTACATATGTATACCGAAGCATTTATAATTGCTAGATCTACAAATGGAATTATTAAAGTACAAAATAACAATAGCAATAGCAATAGCAATAGCAATAACAATAACAATTAAAAAAAACCATGGATAAAATGGAAAAGTGGGCTATAGGGGAAAAATGAACCCATCCCTTTAGCCATGACCTTTCTCAAGGAGGCCTAATATATTGAAAATGGGCACAACCCTCTTGGATGGGGTACAAACCATTTCAATGGCCACTCCCTTCCATAATTAATAAAAAAATGTTATAAACACTTATATGATTATAATAAAATATTAAAATGAATTATTTATATTATCATCGTTGATCTAAGAGATAATTTGTTTACACAAATAAATAAATATATTCAAAGTTATAATACCAAATTACTTATTTTCCTTCTAATAAAATATTACAAGAGTTAATAAATTAGCTTAATGGTAGCATATATTTTGTTATTTTGAAAGGGTCCAAACTCTTTTATTCAAAGAGACAAGCTTAAAATTTTTCGGTTAGAACAACTAAATTGCAACAACATACCTAAAATAACATGATTGCACCCCAAAAGAAAACAAACGACATCGCATTCTAAAAATGTTGCAAAAGGAATATCCCATCTTTTAAGTAGTAAACACATTATTATAGTAGAATTCTTAGATAAATTATTATTTTCTATTTTTCATAATTCTATTGTATTTGTATATATATATATATATATATATATATATAAGCAATCGTTGTATTATGGTAATAATGAAGGATGCATCAATTCATAAAATGTTTATTAAATAAAATGATCAATATATTTAGTTCAATACAATTTCTCTAATATAAATGCACATACAATGTTATTTCACATGAATATATTATTACAATAATAACAAGGTTAGCGACTATTTTGTTATAATAGTATAGGATACCAAATAATTACAGAGATATTTATAAGCAACATGCTATGTATTGGTAAAGATGTGGGCAAAGTTTATAACATAAATGTCACAAAGTTCTCCTATATCGCCTAAAGTTTACGAACCAATCAAATTGAAGATAATTAAATTTCTCAATATTCTTAATTAAAAAATTTGCATCATACTTTAATAAAAATTAATAGTTTTTTGGGGTAGGAAAAAATTTTAATTTTTTTTTTGATCAACCAAGGGCAAAAGCTGATAATATTAATATTAAATAAAAGTAGTAAATACATAATACTAAAGTTTAACCAAGTCTGAAAAGGAAAACCAACTAGGATCAAAGCCATGTCCGGGCAAACCAAAAACCCATCTAGGGCTTGAAACGAAAGACCTCAGAATATCAGAGTCTTTACAGATAAACAAAAAGCCAAAAAGAGGACTGAAACTAAGACATTTTTATTTGAGCATATTTAAAGTGGAATGGAAGGAAATATTTCAAACTCGACCAAGAAGCACCAATTTCGTAGCAGAGTCATGAAGGTCATTGAGCAGAAGAAGAGGGGCTTGGAGTGACCGAGGTATCCACTAAATGGACTAGCATTGGTACCCTTTAGACAACCATTGTTGGTTCTGGAGAGGAAAGTACTCTGTCACAATGACAGGCTTAGGACCAAGACCAGCCATAAGCTCTTTTAGGTCGGATTCCCATTCTTCCAATTTTTCTTCTAAAGCAAAAGTTGAAAGGTCATCCCTTTCAAAATATTTCTTAATCCAATTCTGATCAGAAATTTTGGAAAAATGAAAGAAAGACCAAAGGAAATTTGCATTATCCTTGATATTGAATTTCCTAACTCTAAAGGGCCTCTCATCCTCTATATATAAATTTGCATTATCCTTGATATATAAAATTGCGTTACCATATAGTCCTTAGGCAACAAAATAGTGAGGTTTTCATCTATATTCCTCAAAACATTGCTTAAATCTCTCAACAAATTTGACTTGAAAACCTTCCTACATAATGCTTCAGTTTTGTCTTTTGAAAGACATAAATGGAGAAGGGTGGCAACAAACACAGCTGGATTCTCCATATTCACCCTGTATTTGTGTTCGGTTATGAGAAATTCTTCTCCCAGAATGTGTTTTACTGCCCTAACTATGACAAAATGTGTCACATTTTAAAACCTCTATTTTTTGGAGGAGATAAGCCTGATAGGAGAATCCATATCCTCAACAACACTAACTAGATCTTGTAAAAATAAAAAAACCTTAGGAAACAAAGCTTTGATTTTGGAGGAAGAAAGAATAATAATGAATACGACAAAAAGCTTGCCTGAGAAGCTAAAAGACATTCAATCTTGGAAAAAAACCCAAAATCCAAATCTCGTGGCAAGTTGATATGTCACGTCCTTTCTAATAAATGCATCTTAGAAGGTGAGAATAGAGGAGGTGCCAAACTTGGAATACTTGCTTTTTTCCCAACCTCCCTAAACTATGTATAGCCAAAATTAGAGTCCATCGAAGATAAAATGGAACTCTTACACCACCCTCGCCAGAATGGCAAAGATCTTTGTCAGTTTCGATGAAAGATCCTATGTAGACCCCAACCTCTGACAACAAATTTCATTAAATGCCTTGACAAGAAGGTGGCAACTACTTTATTTGAAAATCAAACCACAACTTGTTCAATCAATTAACCTTTACGCCAAAGAAAACCAAACCGTTGAAGGCTAAAATGCTATGTATCACATCAATTGAAACTGCCAATAGTTAAAGAACAACCCTCACCAATAATTCTATACCTATGATAAGAATTAATAATAATAATTATGTGTTCAATATATCAACATTATTACTTTTACTCATATTAAAAAGAGATGAAGTAAAATGTATAAATTTTATTATCTATTCCATTACTCCCTTCCCTTACTATTGGAAATGATAAAATGAAAATAGGCGTTCCAAATTTGCAGCTTGAAAACCCAACCTAATTAACATAGATTTCGGTGACCTTGCAAAAAACCTAAATTGCTGAGAAAACCCTAAGTCCTCGATGGAAGCTTCTGGATCAACAGCCTTTGGACATAACATCCTCGCAATGTTTGCTCCTCTAAAACCCTGATTAAATACCTCTCGTTCCTTAAACCCTAGTGCTCACTTTCATTGATGGCGAACATAGCTGTTCGTCTACGCCGCGGCCTGCACCTGGCCAGAGCATTCTGCACTACAAATTCACGTTCCTCCTTAGTTTCTTCTTCCTACGGTAATTATATCCCCAAAGAGCCACTGGTCTGTTATCAGTCATGGGGTTTCAACCGCTTGTTAACACCATCTCAATTCATGGTCGCGCGTCGCATGGTTTCGAACTCGCGACCACTGTACTCTCCCGTGGATACGGGGAGGTCTGGCAATAATTTTAGAGGAGACACTGAGATTCTATTCGAAGGCTGCGATTACGAGCACTGGCTTATTACCATGGAGTTTCCTGATCCACAGCCCACACGAGAAGAAAAGATCGATACATTTATCAAGACACTAGCTAAAGTTGTTGGCAGGTAAAAATTTGCTCTGTTTTATCCCTTGGCTTTTGATTCTTATTAAAATGGGAGGTTTTGGAAAGCATATTCAATTGGGAGTTTTATGTTTAAAAACACACACAATTGGGCTTTTCGGGCGTGGAAAACATAACCACAATGGCTTTTTTAAATGCTCAATAGCGAGGAGGAGGCAAAAAAGAGAATCTATGCACTGTCTACTACGACTTATACGGGATTCCAAGCTCAAATTTCAGAGGAAACCTCAGAAAAAATGAAAGGTATGGATTTTTGTTTTAAAATTTACACACTTGTTTGTTTGTTTATATATACAAAATTGTGTTTTTTAGCTGTTTTTGTTGGTGGAGAAATTGCGTAGGGAAAATCACTCTTTTTTGATAGAGAAAATTACGTTGTTTAGTTGTTTGGTGTGAAGGCTCCTAACAAAACCTAAAAAATTAAGGTACATTACATTTTAACTTTTTATTTTCTTGGAAATCTTGGGTGTATATCTACTACTATTTTTCTTTCTGTAAACCTTTTGGTGAAGGAGTGAGCTACTCTTAAGCAGACCACCCGCTTAATAATTATAATTATAAACCAGACTCCCATAATTGGTAGACAACAAGATCCATGGTTGTTACACCACAAACTCTATAATTGATATAGGACTACATTGCCACATCTTTTTTGTAGTTATTGATTTCCATTCTTTTCTTTTGATGATTTGAACCAAGGTCACCCTTCTACGAGCGATTGTTCATTTGCATCACTACTAAATCTTACTTTTCTCCTATATAATTAAAATTGCTTTACTTGACTACTTGAATTGACATCTGATTTTTTTTTTGGAAAGACCGAAGCACCTGTTTCTCTTTTTGCGTATCTGCTCTATTAAAGTATGGCACTAGTTTATCCCTCGAATATTTTGTGTTTCATGAAAATAGGTTAATTTTAAATAGGGCCATGCTTGAATGTATCCTATAATTGTTACACCACAATCTTACCAAGTGGCCTTTGAAGTTATGAGACTGTGGTGGTGAGGAGAGTTTGATAGGGGTTCCATGCAGGGGGTTACATCTGCAATTATGTTGGTCCTGATGTTCCCATCCATCATCTAAACTATAAAAACTGGCCATGCTTGAATGTATCCTATAATCGTTACGCTGCAATCTTATCACGTGGCTTGTGAAGTTACGAGACTGTGGTGGTGAGGGGAGTTTGATAGGGGTTCTATGCAGGGGGTTACATCTGCGGTTATGTTGGTCCTGATGTTCCCATCCATCATCTGAACTATAAAAACTGCTGGAAAAAGCTTAGACTAGAAATGAGGAGTGGCTTTTGTCTCAAAAAATGTTTTTCAGGTGCAGAAAGTAGATGTGGCTTCAAGATTTGCAGCAATCCACATGCAATCAAACATTATTTAGTTATTTTAATAAATAAAATTTCTGTGATGCCTTATTAGTTACTATCATTCTCTGTTTTAATTCTATTTTTTACCAATTGTGGATCTGCCTGGTATCAGATGTTTTTAATTTGTTTTTTGTATTTTTTTGTATTTAATTGTATTTTACTGGTCTAGCACAAACAAAGACAGTCCAAACACTCTTCACATTCCTAAGGAAATGTTGAGATAGATTAGGCCCACACTTGGGTATCTTTCGAGAGAAGAATGGGTAGGGGGCCCAAGGCCAGGAGGCATAACCCAATCACCCTCTTTCCGAAGGCCGCAATTAGCCTATGTACCTATCTTTTTAGGTATGGCATGTGATGCACACAATGGCAAATAAAGTCGCTTAAAATTTGAGTGAAACCAGCATATGAGAAATGTGAATGCTTCCCTTCATGGGACCCCGAAGTTAGAAGATGGGTTACACTCTTATACTTGGACTCCACAACACTAGTCTCTTCCATGCGTTATATGGCCTTGACTTTTCATGATTTAGAACATGACTGTCTTCATACTCATTCAGGCTGCTATTTTTCCCTACCATCATTGTCACACACAATAATGAACTTGATCTTCAATATAAGTATGGAAGAGATATCCAACTGTCCTCTCATTCATTTAACCTCTGTTGATTGTATACTTGGCTTTGCAATGCTTTCTTATACCTAGCACTGTCTTTTGTCTTCGTGAGTTTTTGTCTGCTTTACACTTTTGTAAATCTTCCCCCTTATGCTCTCTAATGTCTTTTGCAGGTTTCTGAATTTTTTTTTCATCCACTGTAAGGTTTGTTGAGCACTTTCAACACTCATTATTTTGAACTTCCTTATGACTGTCCTCTAAATCTTGTTATATGTGTAACAATGTTTGCAGTTATAAGATGAATGAGAGATTGGCTTTACCATGGTATGTAAGGGTACGTGTATAGTGGGTGTAGGTTCTCAAGATGAAGTAGAACTCACTACATTATTCCACATCAAGATACTAGTCAAGGGTAGGAAGATTGATGCATTGTTTGATACAAGCAAACGTAATGTCCCAAAGTCGTAAGATGATCTTGGGTTGAAAACTATGGGCCATTCTTGTGTGGCTGAAATGGAGTGATCATCTGAGTCACAAGGCAATGCAAATTGACATATGGATTTCATCTGGACTTTAAAGATGAAGTGCCTGTTGCTGTGATAAGTCTAGATGTTTATGGTGTCTTTTATGTAAGCCCCTATCTCCACGTGAGAGATGAAATCTACTTGTAAAGGAAAAATCAGAATACGAATTAGAATGATAAAGTCTTTACTTTGAACTCATATGCATATCCATGGGTAGAGTTTCTTGAGCCAAGAGGCTCATTGATGCAATTGGAAAGTTTTCTCTTTTGTTGCTATGTGCAAAAAGAAGAGCTTTTGGAGTTGAGATAATTTTTTTTACCTGGGCTGCATACTTACCAAGAACAGCAAGAAATCAGTCAGCTGGTGAACCAATTCTTGGAGTTGTTTTTGGAGCCCAAGGGACTGCGTTAGGCAACTATAGAACATGAGATCGAATTGTTTCATGACTTACTCTTTTCAAACATTGGGTTGTATTGTTAAAGTGATTTAGAGGCTAATAAGGTAGTCATAGAGCAAGGTGTGATTGGACCAATTACTTTGCCACGAGGTTCTCCTATTGTAGTTGTGCCAAAGAAAGATGGGACTTGGTGAATGTGCATTTATAATAAAAAATATGTACCTGCTGTTCCATATTGCTGATGTATTGGATCAACTACACCATGACAAGAATTATACAAATCTGGATTTTAGATGTGATGTCCCTATTCAAATTCTAATACAAAACAAGTAGCAGAATCTTGTATGGTCCGTGGTGTGGCAGGCCTAGGACACATTCAATTTAGTAACAGAAGCAATGATTGAATTTAGCAAGAATAATAAACAAAGGGATGTTTACCAGTTTTCATTAATTAGTTTTGATAGGCAGTTATGCTGTAAGAAAGCTCCTGGTATTATCTCTATAAATGATAATAGCCTTCAAAGCCAATCCAAATATGGACAGTAAGCAGTGATTTGAGTATAGGCTGTAGCAAATCAAAGAATAAAGGAACCAGCAATGAAATGGATTCAAACTCATGATGACCAACCATCCTTGCCACAATACAAATATGTTATATGACAGCAGTTAAGATGCAATAAAAGCAGTGATTACTTATTCTTTTAGAACAGTGATTACACTTCCAAAGGCAACAATTTAATCTAAACAAAATGAGTGACTTTGTTAAGAAGTGATTTAATTAAATTATATAGTCTTTGAGATGAGAAGGGACAACGATCTATGTTTTGAAATTCAGCAGCAATTAAAAGCAATGTTTATAAATGAAAACACATTGCTTATGTTTATGTTTAAAACACATTGCTCATTTAAGCACAACAATTACGGTGATTACACGAGAAGAATTTGTTTACCATTCTAGGGAAGACAAGGACAAATGCTGGCCAACTCCCTTAGAGAATAAAAAGATTAATAATTGTGAGGCAGTAAATGGCTTTAATAACATGGGAAAGTGACAATTATCTTATGAAGAATGGCAAGTTTACTTTACACGAACTGTGACTTAATAATGAATAAGTATTAAGGAACGATCAGGTTACAAGGAAAGAAGCAGTGATTAATTCTTCAATTAGCAGAGATTAAGAATTTTAATAATAACCAAGGCAGTGCCTTTGTAAAAGCATTTCAATACAGCTATTAATCTAAACATAATGCAGTGATTCCACTAAAGATTGTTTTAACAAAACAATTATGAAATATAGCAGTGATTAGTAAAGATAAGAATAATTTGCAATAAAAGACAAAACCTTTTGAAGGGTTATCTATTCATCAAGTCGCTCTTCTTGATGAGTCCATAAAAAGGGATTGTGAAGTGTGATTGAGATGGTGTGAAGATTGTATTTGTTAACTTTAGTGATCAGAATTAAGTAAACCCAGAAATTAAAGGAAAAGCATACACACACAGCACAAGAAACACCAAAATACCCTGGGAAAACCTCCCTCTTGGAGGAAAACCTCCCTCTTGGGGGAAAAACCCAGCATCAAGGATCCAGATCAAATCTTTAATTCATGAGCAAATTACAATTATAGTTCAGATCAGATTACTTATCTGATTCAAACATCCAGTTAGTGCAGAACTTTGTCCAATTCAAATCATAGAAGTGCAGACTTATTGCTGATTGATCTTGTAGAGATTTGGCGCTACAATGAGGGAGAGTTCGCTGCTCTAATTCATCCAGCAACACAACTTGCACAAAGATGACCAAGTTCGGATCTGACTGGAGTTCGCTCAGGTAGACTGATTTGTCCAGCCACAAAATCAGAGAAGAATGACAAATTCGCTGGAAGAAGATTGCTGAATGGCAGAGCAAATATTCACTGAAGATGAATTCGCTTGATGATTGTATATAATTTATAATTTTCTCAAGTTGGCTAATACATATTCAAATTATATTTTATAATCTGCCTTTTGCGCCCAATTTGGGGCCTCTATTAATAAGCACGTTTCATGTGCTTTAGTATGATTACAAGTTATGTTATTTTTCAATTTGGGCCCAGCCCAAAACATTACAAGTAATTTGCTCATGATTACAATATGTGTTTATATTTTAATTTCCACATATAACCCGATTCTAGCTATCGAATTCCAACAGTATTTTATTATTATTCTAAGCTGAAGGACTCAGCCAAGCAGCAGACTTCTAAAACATGGAAGCATATGTTTCAAATATATAAATCAGGGACAGCTCCATAACAAAACTGTATAACTATAGGGATTTCAATCAGGTAAAGCAGTCACATTTCAAGGCCTATAAGAGGCAGACTTATGCAAGGTTAATGCATGATTTTAGAGTCATAAATCAGGAATAGCAGTATCTCATATAGGCAGATCTATATCCGAGTTTATGCATGGTTTTAAAAGTTATTAATCAGGAACAGCAGTATCTCATATAGGCAGGTCTATATCCAAATTTATGCATGGTTTTAAAAGCTATTAATCAGGAACAGCAATTAGAGTTGTATTAAGATCAACATCACCACCTTGTGCATATAAATCAGACTTCATATCAGAAATTCTTTAAGTTGTATTCATTCCTAATTATCTAACATCTTATTATTCATTTTTGCTTGTTCATTTGTTCAATATATTGTAATTTAGTGAATATATTTCATTGTTCTAAATGTATTCATTCTTAATTATCTAACATCTTATTATTCATTTTTGCTTGTTCATTTGTTCAATATATTGTAATTTAGTGAATATATTTCATTGTTCTAAAATAGGACATTACATTAGATCATGGTATTAACAAATTCAAATTTAAGAAGATAAATGGAAATCAATGTTATTACTAAGCAAGGATTGTTTGATTGGCTTGTTCTATCATTTGGATTGCGCAATGTTCCAACTAACATTATGAAGTTGATGAAATAGTTAGTTAGGCTGCTTATTGATTATTGTTTGATTGTTTACTTGGACAATATCTTGGCCTTTAGTAGAATGTATGAAGAACATGTTTCTCATCTTAGGAAAGTGCTTAGAAAGGGAAACACGTTCCATTTTGATTGGCAGAAAGTGTGAGTTTGGAAACCATCACTTGTCTATCCTGGGTATGCTGGGCAATGGTTTGAATTGCATTTACTTATTTGTTTATTTTTTTGAACCTTAGGTTGGCAGTATCAAAGCTCTGATACCAATTGTAATGCCCTTTTGGGGATATTACTATATTTTGCCCTAAAACCACAATTTCAATTAGAATAAGCAATAAAGAACATTTAAGAATACAAATTTACTGATTGAAATGCCTTCGATAAGAGAAAACCCAGTCTAGGTCCTGCACACTATTAGTCACTGGAAATTGACATTATATCATTAGCCATATTATCATATATCATACTAATCATTAGTAAACAGCGCGGTATCCATAAGCATCATTCATATTGAAATCTATTATGTCATTGGCTATTCAAAGTAGGTTCCTATAGTAGTCTCATTAGGAATTTGTTGAAACGTTTACAAGCCGTAGTCTCAAGGCTGGTTGCCCTTGTACTGTGGGCTGCCCTTCCATCCCTCAGTTCACCTTGGAGGCTGGCCGTCCTCCTTGATCAAGCCTAAGAGCACTAATCAGCCTCCCAGCCCATGAAGCTTAACCCCTGATGGGTGGCATGCTTAATAAGAGTATGAAGACTGCCTCCCTTTTATATCTCATGTTTGAGAGAGTCCCAACTCTCCATTTCATTCCTTTAAGTTTTGATCTTTCATTTAATTTAATTAATATAATTATATAATGTTTTATTATTATTAAATCCTATTTCAAAAAGGGGACATAACATGTTTTGTCAAATTTGCACTGTTTAATTCCTCTAGAGTCCAAACAAGTATTTCTAAGAAATTTTGTGGAAAACTGAAGGCCATGTTTTTAGAATCTTTGTTTATTTACTTTGTAAAGAAAATTTGCATTATTTAATTTTACTTGATTCGAATAGAGTGATATGAACTACTTGAGTTCAACTACAATCCTGACAGTTTTAAAAAAATTGTGAAAAATTATTTGTATTTAATCTATCTTTTATTTTGTATTATGAAATTACTTGAGTTGATTAAAATTGAAGGGTGTGTTTTTTTCATACTATTTATCTATCATTTCATCAACTTTGCATTGTTTAATTACTCGATAACTTTTCAAGAATACTGAAGGCTTCGAATTTATAATTTCTGTTTATTTTCTTTATAAAGAAAATTGCTACATTTAATTTATTACTTTGAAATTTTGAATAGTAATGGTATTCTTCAGTTTTATCAAATTGTGTTCTTTAATTACTTAAGTTGAATAATCTCATCCGAGACATTCACAAGCAATTTTAAGTTGTGTTTTATTCCTTTTATTTATCTACTTTTTAAGAGAAAGCTGGTATAATGTAATTATATCAATTGAACACATCTTATAAGTCCCGTGAGATATTGAAAAGCATGTTTTTCCGTCCTGTGATTTGCTGTTAACTTATACCTTATTCTGAAGCTGCAAATAAAGAACACATTTTCAGGTTGATTAAATATTTCTTGGAATTGTTTTCTAGGCCTGCCTGGAGTAGTTTGGGTATTGCCAGATTCTTATATTGATCCTGTCAACAAGGAGTATGGAGGTGAGTGGCAGACCTTTTGCAAACTTTTATTCTACATATTTAGAAGCTACATGAATTTTTATGATCAACATTGAAGCTACCCTGATCCTACATATCAGGGTTCATATTATTATTTAAAATGAATTTTCGATTTACTTTGTGACATATATGGGCTTCCTACTTACCCTGCAGGGGACAAGTATGTTAATGGAGTAATCATACCAGATACTAGGGTGTATAATAACAGGCCTAGTGGCAGATACAATGATAGACCTCGGAGAAGAGATCCAATGCCTGTGGAACGGAGGGATGGTATGCAGGGAGATAGAACAGATTACAGGCCACCTATGGAAGGAAGAGGCCCAATCCCAGGAGGGGACCGACAAGGTTACAGACAACCTCCAGTGGAAGGAAGAGGGCCAATGCCAGGGGATCGACAAGATTACAGGCCACCTCCGATGGATGGAAGGGGACCACCACCTCGAGATGATGGAAGGGGTCCAATGCTAGGGGACCGACAAGATTATAGGCCACCTCCAACGATTGCAAGGGGTCCTATGCCAGGGGACCGACAAGATTACAGGCCACGTCCAATGGATGGAAGGGGTCCTATGCCAGGGGAACGGCAAGATTACAGGCCACCTGTGGTGGATGGAAGAGGTCCGGTGCCAGCGGACCAACAGTATTACAGGTCCCCTCCTGTGGATGGAAAGGGTTCAATGCCTGGTGACCAGCAATACTATAGGCCACCTTCAATGGATGGAAGGGACCGACAAGATTACAGGTCACCTCCTGTGGATGGAAGGGGTCCGATGCCTGGAGACCAACAGTATTACAGACCACCCCCAATGAATGAAAGAGGCCCATTCCCTGGGGATCAACAAGATTATAGAAGAGGTCCTGCGTTGGGTGATCGGCAAGATTACAGGCCACCTGTACAAGATTATGGAAGAGGTCCACAGCAAGAATACAGGCCTCCTATGGATGTTCGAGGTCCAATGCCTGGGGACCGACAAGATTATGGAAGAGGTCCAGTGTCTGGTGACTGGCAAGATTATAGGCCACCTCTGGATGGAAGAGGCTCAATACCAGAAAACAGACAAGATTACAGGCCACCTCTGGATGGGAGAGGCTCAATACCAGAAAACAGACAAGATTACAGGCCACCTCTGGATGGGAGAGGCCCAGTGCCTAACTACAGGCCTCCAACGGAAGTGAGAAGCCCATTACAGGGAGAGCAGAGGGATTACGGGTCTCCTAGAGAGCCGGGAAGTTCAGTGCAAACACAAGGCAAAGAGCCAGTGCAAGGAGGGCAGGACAATTTTCCATGGCCAGTGGAAGGAGCTAGGTGATTAAACGTATAGTGGAGAAATAGAAGATTAACAGGTAATGTGTAATTTTTAGCAAAAATATGTTTGTTTAACTCATTCTTGATAGGCATTGCTTAAATGGCGTTGATGTTGTTTTTGTAGGTTGATGAAGATTATCATGAATTTTTCAGCTTTTCAAAATTGCGGTTTATGAAGGTGCTCTTTTCCCTTTTAAAGTTGGATTCCAATATGTTGGTTTGGAAGTCTATCCACTATTGTTTATTAAATTTTGACACAGGCTTGCCACTTGAAATTCTTGGTTGGGTGGTCATCTAGTATTTAGGCACATTCCTAGATGCTTTATAGATTTGTATCAATAAACATTAAACGTAATTGATGGTGTTGCTCTCAGACAATCCAAAGTGTAATGGGCCTTGATGTTGAGATTTACTGGAATATAGATGTTGAATGTGTCTATTCATACTTTTTAGTCTGAATTTTTTGAATATTTTTGTGTTAGGATGTTTTCTGTTGAACATTGAGGTTCATATCATTGGTTCTATAGTACCTTTGTTCTATTGTGCTGGCTTTTCAGAATAATCTTCAAAATCAGTTGGTATGTATATATCATCTACAGTAAGCTGACAGAGAATTGAATATAATGGATAATTAGATTTATATTACAAAAGCTCTTCCTTTCGTCAATTTTCAAAAATAATTTCTTGCAATGAGCTTAGAAAGCACAGAAACGGCACCTTGTGGAACATAAAAAGAATATTTTTGTAAACAAGGAGTGTATATGGGAATCTGTATGGAAAAATAAATCGATCTGTGGACGTTTTTCTTTCAAACTTCTTTTGCATGAAGTTCTTTGGGTGACACAAATCTGCGGACAGTATCATAAGTAATAACAAGGCAACGAGGCAGCTATTAACCTATTAATAAAGATCACCATGCATTCAGATTGCAATTTTAGTGCACGATATGAGAGCAGTTTTAGATTCTTAATAATTTTAAATGTTTGTTAGTTTAATTGTTAAGATCACAGGCAATCGTTTGTCCTATTTTGATTATTGAATAAGTTTTAATTCAGATAGTTGAGGTTTTTGTCTTTATCAGACTGGCAAGTTTAGCTTTATATTGCAAGCATTTTTACTGTGATTCAGTTTGGCAGCAACATTATGCAGTCACTAAGATAAATTTTTCAAACTTAGCACATCTTTTCTGAGCTAGAACACCTTCCCCAGGTTTAGATGGTTCAAATCGTGTAGTCAGAATGCAGTCGGCAAGATAATTTCTTAACACATCGTTTCTGAGCTATCTAATGAAAAATGATTATGAACAAAATATTTACTTGTTATTTGTATGAATTATTAAATATTAGTGTTAGCCAAGTCAAGCACAAATCGGCAGTAAAATAAAAGTATTAGCATCGAGTTGCATAAATATTTGCTTTAAGTGATAACAAAATTGCATTTAAATAAAGCTTAATCATGGAATGAAAATGTGTAAAAACAATTATCATTAACCTTCAAAGGTAAACACTTGCTTATCAAAGTGGGAGTGTTTCAAGAAAGAAAAACAATTCTTATCAAACTTAAACCTAAATGTTCTATTTTAAAAACGAAAAAAAACCTTTGAAAACCCCATAATTTACATTTGGCATCTGCAACATTAGATTTTATATTTGCTTATAATAGCATACCACCATGTAAGTGTTTTTCAAAAAAAAATGTTTTAAGTCCACTTTTGTGACCTCTTCAACATTCAAGATTTTATATTATAGCCCATACAAGCATGATATGATACCAATATGTAGGTTTTTTTTTCCAAAATAGTGTTAGTCAAAGTAAATATTCCATGAAACATGGGTACTTTTAGGCTGATAATATAATCTCCCATTTACTAATTTGTTTCAATGTTATGTTTTTGATATTAAAAGCAGCAAAACAAGGGTGCTGATTCAAAATACAACCACCCATAGAGTATGATACAACACATTTATTGGTGTAGTCACACAAATCTGTCTAGCTTAATTAAATAAATATTCGCTATTTATTTGATTAAAAATGCACTAGCCACTAGTTAATTAAATTAATATTTAATTAATTCATCCCCAAACATTTTTCTATTAATTAAATAAATTATTCAATTTATTTTAATTAATTTATTAAATCAAATTCCAATCAATTAAATAAATAAAATCTATTTATTTAATTAAATCTTTTTATTTTTCTTTTAAATAAATTAAATAAAAATATTTATTTAAATCATTATCCCCCCCCACTTGCATTTTCCTACAAATACAACTTGCACACATTTATTGAAATAAATGAATTTTTATTTTAATAAAATCCTATTTTCCCTCACTCACCAAATCCAATTACATTCCTAAAATCATTTTCTAGATTCTTCTAAACCCTTCTTAATTAGCTTAATCCATCCCTTAATTATTGTCACATTCTTAAGCAAAATGAAGTCACTTCTCAAAGACTCCAAAGTCTTTGAAAAACATTTAATGCTTTGTGTGTTCAAACTTGTCCCTCTAAACATTTATTGTTTTGACCATATTCATCCATTTCACATTTGCATAAGAGTTTATCCATTGGCTAAAAGCTTTATTCTTTGAATAAAGAGTTTATTCATTCAACCAACCTTGACTTTAATTCTTAAAGTCATGTCAAACATTTAATGCTTATTCCTTCCCCTCTCAACGTATCTCACATTGACACTTGTCATCCTGAGATTGGGTTGAAAGCTCTCACATGGATTTGAAATCATTCAATCTTGACCATTGTTGAGATTGCTCAATCTCAACCATCCATTGTTCCATTTTCCCTATAAATAGAGCCCATTTCTTCATAATCCAGATCTTGAAAATTTGTATGCATTGAACCTATAGACATTTTAAGAGAGCATTTAGCATAGCAAACTCATACATTGTCATTTTGGTTAAAATAAATCATTTTAGCATCAATAGCTTAATATTAGCTTTTCATTTTACATTTAGAGCAATATTACAATCTCAATCCTCCATAAGCATCCATAGTGCAAAAAGCTACTGAGAGCTACACTATTTTGGAACTTGGAGAGGAGAGGAATAAAGGAGAAGGAGCTAAGAGCATGCTAGGAGGCATTTGGAGATGCCTCGTTATCTTTATTTCATTAGTTAGAGATATTAACATGATTTTAGTGTCTCTCTTGATATGCCTGTTTAGATTAGTTTTTGATTAAATAATACTAATGGTTTCTTGTGTGTTTTGTGTTGTTTCTCTTAGACTAACCTTGTCCACTTTGCAGGGCATCATTTGGTGAACCTGACGTGAATCCAAACACCAAAAATACCATTTAAAAAAAAAAACTAACATGTTTGAATGTTGAAAATGTCACACAGGTTGCGCTTTGGCGCTATTGAACTCGTTCTAGCACTATCGACACTTATGCCTTTAGCGCTATTGTTCTTACAATAGCACTATTGTCTCAAGTTCAGCGCTTTTGGTACCGTTTTGGCGCTTTTGACGTTGTTTTGGCGCTATTAACCATTTTTCAGCGCTTTTGCCTCTCTGTTTTTTCCCTTCTTTCAGCGCTTTTGAGTTAAATAGCGCTTATGTTCAAACACAGACTAGCGCTATTGTAACAAAATGTCGTAAAAATCACCTTGTAACCAAAAAAATTGAAAATTTTAGGCTTGTGGAAGCCCCCCCTTGGACATAGATTTTACTGACAATCTGTTGTTTGTGCAGGTTTAAAACTCACCATAAAAAAATTACAAACTTGTCTTTTTGGTGCTTTTAAAACTTGAAGAAAAGCAAATCTTCCTTGTTTTCTAGTTAGACTCACTCGTCTTTTGGTGCATTAAAAATTGAAAAGAAGAAACATTTGCTTTCATTGCAAGTTAGGACTCATTTTCTTTTGGGGCTTAAAATCAACAATTTGATTTCCTTGCATCAAATTAAAGAATTTACAAGCCACACTTTAAATTTTGGTGCAATTAAAAACTTACAATCCACTTGTTCCAATTCTTGCAAGCGATTTACTTCAAGCAAAACGTGCTTTTTGTTAAGTTGACCAGGACTTCCCATTTCTAGATTACAACATATTGCCTTTGAAGTTAAAAAGAACATCATGATTGTTGGAGCAACATCTCCAAAATAGTTAGACCACATTTGCGATGATGGGTTAAAAAGAACAAAGTGTTTTTCGTGCTTGGCACACTTGTGCAAAGAGTCGGTCGAGTGGTCCTACCTCTAACACACACTATCCTCTCCCTTGGCTTTCGTGGTCCTAGGTGCAAGAGAAAAGTGTTAGTAACACTCAAATTTAATCTTTTTAAAAGAGGCCTGCCAAGGGATCGATACTCTTGGGAACGACCTCGAGTGGTAAATCCTTCTAGCCGCTATAGAAATCAGGTGAGAGCGAAAGCTGTAGCCTTAGGTATAGCTGTTCCTACAGTGTAACTAGCCGAAAGGACAAATGGGCTCCACCACCAGTTACAAGGCTCTTAAGTGAGTCATTGCAGATTGAACTTGTGTCCAAAAACATCGAACATGACTAAACACCTTTAAGTAGTATCCCACCCGTTCTATTGATTGAGGATATTTGCGATATAATTTAGTGCAAGAGCATAGATGGTTTTGCTCCCAAGATACTCACCATACATATTTCCTTGAGTAGAAACATAGCTTTTTGAAAAGTCACTTGTGACTTGATAAAAAGTGGTGACTCCCCCATCATAGGGATCATCTATTTGTTATGCTTGTGCAAGACTTAGTATATCACATCCTTATCTGCCACAACAAGATTCATAAGGTATGTAGTACCAAAGTCGAAGAAATATCAAGATGTGGGCTAAATTTATCACAACTGGCCATTTGACCTTAGGGATAAAAAGTGTTTGAAATGTGTTCGTTTTAAAGACCAAGTGCAAATTGAGTCGACTTCAGGCTTTGGAAATACACCTTAAAATACATCTAAAAGAAGGGTCATATACAAGTCCAAGGATTGGGTTGATCTAGACCCATACTCATTTGTGCCTTTGAGGCTACATTCTTGTGTTTGTGTGCTTGCTTTGTTTTCTTGTCAAAGAAACATCAAAATCAGAAAATCACTCCCAAAAACAAAGTATTCATCCAACCAAACATTTCTCAAAACAACCAAACACATCAAAAACCAAGTGCAAAACAACAAAGAGTCAAATTTTATGACCATTCTTCACATCTTGCTAAAGAAGAAGCGTCATCAGAATATCAAAAGAAGACCATTAAGCTCAAAAGCTTTGATCAAAAGGAGGAAATTCTTCTATATCAATAGACAAATCTTTGTCTCCCATAGAGTTTTTTTGCGACACATGCGTTTCTACCTTCAAGGCAAAACAAACGAATTTGATTCAGAGACATTGAACTGCAGAGCTTTTATGCAATATAGAGCTCTGAGTTATCACAAAAACTAAGGAGGTAAGATTAATTCCAACTTTTTCCCAAACGTTTGTATCACATACAACATAGCTCAAGAAATACCACCAACACCCGAAATAGAAGAGATAGAGTTTGTCCCATTTGTGACACAAAGTTTTTATTGAAGTTGAAAACATTTCATCCATCATCTTATTCATCCATCGTCACTTCATCATCAACTCTCAAAACATTAAGAGGTTCTTGTCCCAAGTTCTCTTTTAGATATTGCTTGAAATCAAAACATCACATCACTTTTTAGATTGCTTCTACATCTAGGATAAGCTTATCCTAAGAGACACATCTACGCAGGTTAAAACTAGTTCATGAGTGAATCCTCTCATTACTAGGTAGTTCAATCTGTAACACATCTCAGATTTCTCTACACCTTATCACATCAAATCTTATCAAACAAACAAGCAATTCAAAGAAGGAATTTTGGTTACATCTACCTTAAAAGTTCTAGAGATCCACATGCAACACAATTCACCAACCATCAATCTCTCATTTCATCAAAAACTCATCATCATTTTCACACAACTTCAAAAAAAACTTATAAGCAAAATGGCCCAAACCCGATCACAATCAAGGCAACGAGAAATAGAAATGGAAGAAGAAGAAGAAGAAAATCTCAATGAATTTCAAGAAGCACTTGGAGGGAATGCGAATGACGAAAACCCAAGTACTCCTACTCCTGCAACAATAGAAAGGGCCCAACATAACCCTCTCTTTAATAGACTTTTTGACGAAATACTCAGGAGCAATGCGGATGCTCACTTCTTAAAACTCGCTCAAGAAGGAGCAAAACTCCCCTCTGACTTTGATTTTGCCCAATTAAGACAAGCATCTGAACGACAAAGTCGCCATGAAGAGGAAAGAGGTAGAGATCCCATCAGATATAACATTCCTCGAGGTAACCCACCACCTCCTCCTCCAATTGAAATGGAGATATTGCGGCAACAAGTCGATAATCTCGCCCAACAACTTCATAGTGGTGTCAAAACCAACCAATTCTCACTCAATGACATCTGTCCCTATCCTTTTGATAGGAATATTTATATGCCACCCTTTCCACGAGGATTCGAAACACCCAAATTCGAAAGATATAGAGGAAAGGGAGATCCCCGTGATCATGTCAGAGAATTTCATTCTGCTTGCCTTGAAGTGGCATATGAAGACACCTACCTAATGCGCCTTTTTCCCCAAAGCTTGGGAGGAACAACCACATCATGGTTTTCCCGACTACCAGGTGGCATTAGAATATTTGAGGAACTCATCCAGAAGTTCCTAGCTCATTACTCTCATAACATTGAACGTGACATTACCATGGCTGATCTGTGCAACACCAAACAAAAACCAGGTGAACTATTCTCAGTATTCTTGCAACGATGGCGCCAAATGTCTAGCAGACGTTCTCTTCAGTTACCTGAATGAGAACTAGTGGAAATATTCATTTCCAACTTAAACGAAGAAATGGAATTTCACCTAGATGTCAAAGACACAGACTCTTTTAATGATATGATCACCAAGGGTTTGAAATGTGAAAGGGCACTTATTAAGAAAGGACTCATCAAAATCTTTAATGAACCAAAAGATGGTCCTCGCCCGCGCTTCAATAGCGATAAACCAAACTTCTGGAATAAAAACAAGAATATCGTCAATGATGGGGTTGTGGATGCCCGGACTATCCAAAATGCACAACCTGTGGTTCGGTTTGCAGGACAAAATCCTCCACCTCAGAATAACACAAATGTTCCTTCCAATCCAGGTCGCATCACATCTAATGATGAACCTAGACCTCATCAGCAAAAACAAAAACGAACATACACTCCCTTAGGGGAACCCATTGAAATAGTATTGCAACAACTCATTTCTCAAAATTTGGTCACTCTACCTAAACTATCAAACTATGAGCCTCAGGTCAAACCGGCATGGTGGAGAGATACTGAACATTGTGAATTCCATCAAGGAAGAGGACACAAGACAAGTAATTGTCACCGATTAAAAGATTTTATTCAGGATCTTATTGATCGAGGAGAAATTGAAATTGAAGGACATGACCCAAAAACAACAAATAATGATCATCTAATGTTCAAAAATCCACTTCCATCACAAGATCAAAGGGGTCCTTCCACTTCCAGGCGCGACACTGATACCACAGATTATACGCAGGCTGCGTATAATTACACTGTAAATCATCTGTATGATGCCAGTGAACAAGTTGCAACCATAACCTTCAAAAATCCCAACTCAAATTGCAATGTTGTTATACGTCGCGGTAAGGTTACCATAAAGGCAGCTCCACAAGGCACCACCTCCATCCCAAAGCAATACAATCTTGTGGAGCAATTAGATAAAACGCCTGCGCTTATATCCATTTTAGAGCTATTGCACCTATCGCCCTCTCATAAAACTATCTTGGATCAAGCACTCCAAGAGGCATTAGTCCCTGCAAATCTGAATACAAACCAATTTCAAGCCATGATTGGAAGTCTAAAGTCATCACCTTATCTCACTTTTTCCGAAAGTGACAACTCTTCCTTCCAGCAACCTCATAACGCCTCACTCCACATCGAAGGATTTATCAACCAGCATAGGATCAAGCGAGTCTTGATCGATAATGGAGCAGGCCTAAATATTTGTACACTACAGTTGGTCACAGCATTGGGATATGCGGTAGAATCAGTGGATCCTCATAAGAAGATCACAATCAAAGCCTATGACGATGCAGAGCGTTTATCCAAAGGAGCTGTGGTACTCCCAATCCGAGTGGGCCCTGTGGTAAAGCACATCATCTGTCAGGTTCTGGACCTTCCTCTGCCATATAATCTATTGTTAGGGAGACCTTGGATACATGCCATGCAAGCCGTTCCATCTACCTACCATCAATGTATCAAGTTCCCACATAACGGTGTAGAGATCACAATCCTGGGCGATGCAAATCCCTTTGCATATTGCCATAATATCAGCCATCAACCAGAGATTACTGTTCCTAATAATAGAGAAGCCATTTCCTCCACATCATATATAAGTCCCGCCTCTCTTGCCAGTTCGAACACCACTATACCAAAGCAAGAAAAGCTTAAGATGAAGATAGCAGAGGAAGGTCCTAAGGAATACAACTTGAGTCAACTCTTTTGTGTGGGACAAATGCCCACTTCTCCTCGAACACATGGTAAACCACAACAGATACTCCAACAACCACTAAACACGCCTGCATGTGCTTTGACGCCTTTCATCCTTGGAAAGAGTCAAGAAGAAGAAACCCAAGATGAGGACTTGGCGGACTGGATCTATAAAGATCCCATCACCACTGATATACCGCAAGTTAGACTTCCCACGGATCAGTATGGTAAAGGCCTCCTCATTATGCAAAGAATGGGATATGATGGTCAGAGTGCTTTGGGATATTGCAAACAAGGATGACATGAACCTCTATTGCCGGAATTAAAGTCCAAAGGTAATACAGGCCTAGGCTTTGAAAAAGAGATTTTTCCTAAATTAAAATTCAAAGGAAAACCCAACAAACCATTATGTCAGCCTATTGCAAAGAGGACACCTTTCATTATCAAAGCAACATCGAGCACCATCACAACTGCCCCACCGAGGCTCAGAATCCCAACACAACCATCACCAATGCCACTCATCCCACCAATCAAACCTGTAATCCCATCCGCAACAACAATAACATCCATAACACCATTAGTAGCAGCAACTGTATCAGAACCCGCAGCAACATCTATGGCACCAGCAGTTCCAGCAGAAGCCACGGAGTCAATATTACCGATACTCCCTGTACCAAATCCTTTAATCCCCATCAACCTTCCTGCAACACCGATCACTACAAAGGTACATCAACCAATCACACCTGTAGTATTTAACTCAAAAGACATCCTAGTATGGTATAGTAATCGGATGCTGGAAAGTGACTCAGAGACCGACTCACATGAGTGGGAATTTGATTCTGTACAGCTTAACACTTCAGATGAGGAAGATGCACCACTACCTCCACCATGCAAAGACATCCCTGTTTATGGAGAAGCACAGATAAAGACCACATGGGTTCCTGAACTGGAAACATCTTCCATAAACCCCATGTCTCATCCTACGGCTGATTCTGATAGGGAAAGTACCATCAATGACCTTCACCATAACATCTTAACCCTCACTGATACCTCTAATGAACTTAACCTAATCGATGAAGTAATGTCCATTGTCCATCCTGAACTCATCGAATGGAACCAACCAAATCCCCCATGTCTTGACTTCTTCCAAAACGATGAGGCTATCATTGACTTTTTGGAATTAAGGGATAACCTACCAAGCGGGGATCACAAAGCTGGATTCGCCATTGAACTTAATAGCGCAACATACTTCGGGGTGGATGCCAAACCTTTCAGCTGCAAAAACATAACAACAAAACATGGATCTTCTAGTGAAAACCACACTGTGGCACTGTTTGATCCAACAAAAGTAAAAAGAAAGAGCGTATCCAATGGTGAAAACCTCTCTGAGGCGCCTGAGGATGAAGGGTTTGACATTCTCCCTGCTAGTACACAACAGGAACGATCAACGATTCTCATCGAGGAAACCAAAGAATACAATGTGGGGACTCCTGAAAATCCTCACCTCATACATCTGGCATCTCTTCTCACTCCAGAGGAACAACCTAAGTTTATGGAATTCTTCCAGAAGCGTCAGATCAACTTTGCATGGTCATATGCAGACATGCCTGGGCTTGATCTTGATTTAGTCATGCATCACCTTACCGTAGCAGAAGGAGCAAAACCTGTCAAGCAAAAACTTCGTAAGATGCATCCTCAGATTGCAGTACTAGTCAAAACAGAACTCAAGAAACTCCTAGATGTTGGTTTCATTAGACCAATTGATTATGTAGAATGGATCTCCAATATTGTGCCTGTCGGCAAACCAAAAGGGGGCATCCGCATTTGTACTGACTTCAAAGATTTGAATAAGGCTTGTCCAAAGGATGACTTCCCCCTTCCAAATATCGACATCATAGTGGATCTGACAGCAAGGCACGCCATGCTTTCACTCATGGATGGCTTTTCAAGATACAATCAGATAAAGATCGCACCAGAAGATCAACATAAGACAACCTTCACCTGTCCATGGGGCACATATTGCTGGAATGTAATGCCTTTCGGTCGTAAGAATGCAGGAGCAACCTATCAAAGAGAAATGACCACCATCTTCCATGACATGATGCATACCATAATGGAAGATTATGTTGATGACTTACTAGCAAAATCACTCACCAGATAAGGGCATCTCCACATCTTAGATAAAATCTTTGATAGACTGGAACAATACCATGTTCGACTCAACCCCAAGAAATGTGTCTTTGGAGTAACCTTCGGGAAACTTCTAGGATACATTGTCTCAAGCAAAGGCATTGAGGTCGATCCAGCAAAGGTTAAGGCAATCATGGACATGCCACCTCCAAAGAATATCAGTCAGCTAAGGACATTACAAGGGTGACTTCAATCCATTCAAAGATTCATTGCATAATTGGCTGATAAGTGTCGCCCATTTACACATCTGCTACACAAGAACATCCGCTTTCAGTGGGATGCCCGATGCCAACAAGCATTTCAGACGCTTAAAGACTATCTCATGAATCCACCATTGCTAATGCCACTAGATCCAAGTAGACCATTGTTACTCTATATCTCAGCAACAAGTACAACATTGGGTGTACTACTGGCACAACATAATGTAGAAGGAAAAGAGTGTGCTGTTTACTACATCTCTCACACACTGGTGGGCTATGAACTCAATTACACCCCTATTGAGCGAGCTTGCCTAGCAGTAATCTTAGCAGCCACTAAACTGAGGCACTATCTGTTAATCCACAAAGTACAACTCATTGCAAAGATTGATCCACTCAAGTGTTTACTCAGCAAAGCAGCATCGACAGGCCGCTTGGCCAAATGGGTGATGATTCTAAGTGAATTTGACATCGAGTATGTAGACCATAAAGCTATCAAAGGGCAGGTCATTGCAGATCAGTTGGATGATGCACCTCTCATAGGTGATCATCCTCTCATTTCCAATTTTCCAGACGAAGAGATATTCATGATCACAACAACACAACCATGGAAACTATACTTTGATGGTTCGTACACTAGACATGGCTCGGGGGCAGGCATTCTGTTTATCACACCCCAAGGTGACAGCATCCCGAAGTCTTACAGGCTCACATTTTCATGCACCAACAACATCGTAGAGTATGAGGCCTTGATCACAGGACTCAGGTTAGCCGTACAATGAAAATTACAAGAATTACAAGTATATGGTGACTCCCAACTGGTCATTCGACAAGCAACCGATGAATATCAGACCAAAGATGATAAACTCATGCCATATAAGCAAATGGTGGACACTCTAAAGACATCATTTACTACTCTCACTTTTGAGCAGATACCAAGAGATCAGAATCGAGTTGCTGACGCCATGGCTACCATTGCATCTCTCCTAGATCTTCCACAGAATTCAACATGCTACGAGTTCTTGGTCAAACAGCTTTGGATTCCCGCTTATGATATCCCCGAATCCGAAATGATATGTCGCCTTGTCGGTTCTGAATCTCCATGGTATGGTGAGTTTTACACCTATCTCCGCGATCACACCCTTCCTCCCAACCAATCGAATAACCAACATAAAACCTTCATTCGCCAAACTGCTCGATATACCATTATTGCCGAAACCCTATACCGACGTGGTCTTGATGGTACTCTCCTTCGATATCTGGAACAAGGTGAGATAAAAAAAAGCTTTGGAAGAAGTCCATGAGGGAATTTGCGGGACTCACTCAAGTGGTCCATCACTAGCCAAGAAACTCTTGCGCAATGGATACTATTGGCCATCTATGGAAAAGGATTCCTACTACTTTGTCAAAAAATGCAAGAAATGTCAAGTTCATGGCGACCTGATACATGCACCAGCCCGGGAACTGCAACCAATCACAACACCATGGCCTTTTTGTCAATGGGGCCTTGACCTTGTGGGTAAGATTCATCCATCTTCATCCAACGGCCACAAATTCATTATTACTGCCACCGAATATTTCACAAAGTGGATCGAAGCTGATCCACTTACCCAAGTCACCGGCAAGCAGATCGCCTCATTCATCCTTAACTACATCATCTGCCGGTATGGTGTGCCCATGTCCATCATCATAGATAACGGTCTTCCTTTCAAAAATCAGGATGTCCGTGAACTTTGTGAAAAATTTCATATCCAACACCGCTTTTCCACTCCCTATTACCCACAAGGCAATGGTCAGGCCGAAGCATCCAATAAAAACATATTGAGGATCCTAAAGAAGACAGTCAATGATGCCGGTTGTGATTGACATGTTCAACTGAATCCAGCACTATGGGCATATCGAACTAGCATTCGAACCCCTACAGGCACAACTCCCTACTCATTGGTCTATGGTGCCGAAGCTATCCTACCTATTGAGGTCGAGATACCATCACTACGGGTTTCCTTGCATAATCTGATAGATGACGAAGCCTACAGAGTATCCCATCTTCAGGACTTAGAGTTACTTGATGAGAAGCGACAAGCTGCATACAACCATCTCAAAGCCTATTAGCAGTGCATGAGCATAAGCTACAATCACCGAGTTAGACCTCGTACATTTGAGGTAGGTGATCTTGTTCTACGAGAGAATCCTCGCAACCAACCAAACAGAGAACATCAGGGCAAGTTTGAATCAAACTGGTTGGGCCCATATGTTGTCACTGCTGTGTTCGGGTCCGGGGCATATCAGTTGGCTACATCAAAAGGAGAACCGCTCATAGATCCAATCAACAGTATGCACCTCAAAAGGTTTATACCTAAGATGTACAGAGCATCAGGCTCCCCTACATACCAGAAAATACCAAAAACATTCAGAAAAATGTCCTGAAGAAAATACAAAAACATTCAAAAAAGTAAAGAAAAATCATACATCCAAACGGTGAACAACCACTCCGGTGGCACCTTGGGTAAGTACGATAGTGAAAACTTGGCAAACAGGCGCCACTCGTAAAGGTTATGGCTCCATTGTCTTTCAGACTTGTTGCGATCACATCTACTTCATACATACATCCATCCATCCAAAACCATGGCTTGTTATTCCTCTGCAATTATGATAGTACTCCATACATCTTGCATCCCGCTTTTTCATAGTCATGTCTAAAACTGGGGGCAATGCCTTTAACCTATTGATGGAAGTGGATTCTACATTGTCTTATGATTCATTAAGTTCTTCATTCAAGCAATCATCAAAATACCAAAAACATTGGAAAATAACACAAAAATACCAAAAACATTCAAAACAATTCAAAATCCAAAAACATCGACAAACCATTGAAAAATCCAACAAAAACATAGGCAACACCTTGTACATACTCATCCATGCAGATACCAAAACAAACATTGACAAAATACTCACACGATGACCACTTATCAATCAACCATACAATCCACAATCAACATCAAAAACCGTCTTTAACAAGGATGCATCCTTCCTTACCAAAACAAAGACAAAAGTGACGTTTTCTTTGACAAGAAAATTATGTTAAGCTATCAAATACTTGGTTGATTTGTGAGTACGATCATTCGTTTATCTGTATCAGGATCTTTCAGCATTGTTTTGTATTGTTTGCGCATTATTTCCGATGAAGTTCTGGGACATGTACTAATGGTGTCTACGTGGGAAGTTCACCAAGCTACGTGATCTTATGCAAAATGTAGTCATAGATCATTACGACTTGCTGACTACAACGTATACCTTGACCATATGGGCATGAACCATTACCAAGGATCCATATTCTTTATTCTTGATGTATATATTGTTTGTTTGCAGGTACAATGCTCTTCCTTTGGTTCCTCCTACCTCATCCAAACTGGATAAAGGTTTTTATCTCTTAGTACGGTATGCACTTGTCTCAGGATATGATCAGCCTAAGATCAAGGAGGACGATCCAAGTCACGCATGAACGGAGATAATCCTTGTCTGTTCCGCAAGCAATACTCTGGTCGACTTGACCCTTATATCAAGTCATTTGTATTAACTTGCTATATAAAATCCATGTAAGGAATACTCAGGTCAGCTTGAATCATTATGTCAAGATGCTTGTATTCTCTTCCAACATTTTAAAGCTCAATGATGAAAATAGAGCACTATGGATCGTCATCTCATCTCATCTCATCTCATCTGTATATATTGCATTTCGTTGCATTCCACCCATCCATACATTCATAATACCATCCATACATTCATAATAGCTACATATCATGCATACATAGTCATAATAATGCATACTCTATTTTCCTCTTCTTCCATAGGAATGAGTCATAGTTTCTCCATTTCTTCTATCTAACATCGAACACCCCCCCCTCACCCTCCCCATCTCAATAATCAGCATCACATACCCTACATCGTTTCTCAATCAACCCAATCAAGCCACGTTCATCACCATCCATCTCTAAATAGGAGGGATTGTGTTTCCTATCCTAAGTCATCCAATAAGCCAAGCAAGTTACTCTGTCTGCACAGGTACATCAACTCACACACACCTAGACTATCAACAGATACTCTGATCAAGTATCTTCGGGTCTCAACAGGTAATCGATTATGGTAATCCTAGACTACATCAGGCATTTATCATAATGACCTAGTCTCAACGGGGCTGCCATGATTCCCCACAACCATCAATCACACGTACACACTATCAATTGATCAACCAATCAAACACAATCACATCAGACAATTACATCGATTGTCTACGTCTCAATGAGTATTTTGCTTCATATACCTTGACTTCATCGGAAAATTACATCAATTGTCTAAGTCACATCAGGTCACTTTGATTCACTTACTCAGACTTTATCATGTCCAAGTGACCAACTGAAATCAACTGTCACGCTTTGACTTGACTGGAGCAATTAAACCGATTGCACCAGATTCACTCTATTTTTCTTCCATTCTTTCACCGTTGTTGCTAATTTCTTCTATTCTACCTCCCCTCCACTTCTCATTCTTTTTCGAGAGATCGCCCGATTTTTTAAAATTTTTTGGCCCATCTCTCGAGGGGGCATACCACCCATTAAATTAGCATTTTATGGGGCATTTTCTTCACATTAGTTTTTCTTTCTTTGAAACGACGCGATAAACCGCACCATCTCAAAGAGGGGCAAATGTAGTCACACAAATCTGTCCAACTTAATTAAATAAATATTCGCTATTTATTTGATTAAAAATCCACTAGCCACTAGTTAATTAAATTAATATTTAATTAATTCATCCCCAAACATTCTTCTATTAATTAAATAAATTATTCAATTTATTTTAATTAATTCATTAAATCAAATTCCAATCAATTAAATAAATAAAATCTATTTATTTAATTAAATCCCTCTATTCCTCTTTTAAATAAATTAAATAAAAACATTTATTTAAATCATTATCCCCCCCCCCCCCAACTTGCATTTTCCTACAAATGCAACTTGCACACATTTATTGAAATAAATGAATTTTTATTTTAATAAAATCCTATTTTCCTTCACCCACCAAATCCAATTACATTCCTAAAATCCCCTTCTAGATTCTTCTAAACCCTTCCTAATTAGCCTAATCCATCCCCTAATTATTGTCACATTCCTAAGCAAAATGAAGTCACTTCTCAAAGACTCCAAAGTCTTTGAAAAGCATTTAATGCTTTGTGTGTTCAACAAATTAACCCCCAAAGTCTTCCAAGACCACTAATGGCTCTTACATAACCATTTATGGCTCTTACATAACCATTTATGGTTATTTTAAACCTGTCCCCCCAAACATTTATTGTTTTGACCATATTCATCCATTTCACATTTGCACAAGAGTTTATCCATTGGATAAAAGCTTTAATCTTTGAATAAAGAGTTTATTCATTCAACCAACCTTGACTTTAATTCCCAAAGTCATGTCAAGCATTTAATGCTTATTCCCTCCCCTCTCAACCTATCTCACATTGACACTTGTCATCTTGGGATTGGGTTGAAAGCCCTCACATGGATTTGAAATCATTCAATCCTGACCCTTGTTGAGATTGCTCAATCTCAACCATCCATTGCTCCATTTTCCCTATAAATAGAGCCCATTTCTTCATAATCCAGATCCTGAAAACTTGTATGCATTGAACCTATAGGCATTTTAAGAGAGCATTTAGCATAGCAAACTCATATATTGTCATTTTGGTTAAAATAAATCATTTTAGCATCAATAGCTTAATATTAGCTTTTCATTTTACATTTAGATTAATATTACAATCTCAATCCTCCATAAGCATCCATAGTGCAAAAAGCTGCTGAGAACTACACTATTTTGGAACTTGGAGAGGAGAGGAACAAGGGAGAAAGAGCTAAGAGCATGCTAGGAGGCATTTGGAGATGCCTCATTATCTTTATTTCATTAGTTAGAGATATTAGCATGATTTTAGTGTCTCTCTTGATATGCCTTTTTAGATTAGTTTTTGATTAAATAACACTAACGGTTTCTTGTGTGTTTTGTGTTGTTTCTCTTAGACTAACCTTGTCCACTTTGCAAGGCATCAATTAGCTGATAGGCAAAAAGAAAAACCTAGCAAGTCAACAACCCAAACCTAGATCAAGGAGGGGTAGAGTCGCCCAAGCCTTAACACGGAGGAGTTTGGGGGAGGGGTGGAGACTTCCCTTTCTGCCCGTGACAAACCACAGTCTACAGTATAGGCAATATTGTCATTAAGACCATCAAGAGAGATCATTTGGGAGGGACCCTGTAGGGTTACAATTAGTAGTGCTAGCAATGTGTTGCTACAAAACAACAATTATTTGCTGCAAAACAACAACATTCTGTAGCAGAGGGTCGATAGAGGCATCGACAATTTGTTGCAAAACAACATTCTATAGCAGAGGGTCAATAGAGGCATCAACAATTTGCTGCAAAACAACAACATTTTGTAGTAGAGGGTCGATAGAGGCATTGACAATTTGCTGCAAAACAACAAACAACTGAAAGGGGCACCTCGTCCTGAGAGGAGCCATCATCCTCCTTTTCAATAGGTTTAAGTTAAGCATTGAATCCTTTAATACATAAGACATAGGTTTAAGCCCCTCCACATCCAGTAAGATGTTCTCCTTTTTGTAGTCATTTGTGTGTAAGCCTTATAATTGGAACCATCTTTGTGCTACCCTAAAAAGAAAAATATAAACAACATAAAGATAGTATTAGCATTTACAATCACTATCAATCCCTTTTCACATTCAAGATAGAGGCAAGTCTAGAAAATACTGACTAAGAGAATTACATAAAATAATTTACTAGAGAACAACCAAACCTTGTGTGAATAAGTAAACTACATGGCCAAAAGAATATTAGTTTTATATATGTAAAAACTCTTCTTTTAATTAAGGGATATTAACTCAAATCTAAAATGATATTAATAATGACATTTTCTAATAAGCTACTCAAATTTAAATGATAACAACTATACACACTGCATAATAATTAAGTACTCCTTGAGAGGAGATTGAATTGTTATCTCCTTGAATATTGACTAATTTTTGATTTTACAAAAGTGGTGAATTCTTTTGATGAATACATGAAATATTAACATAAACACATAATACAAAATTCCTGATGGTAGAAACAAAGAATCCCAACAACTACAACAATTTCAAAAAAGAAATATTCCTTAGTCATTGCATCTAAACCATAGGTCCCCTTATTGTTATAAAAACAAATTCAAAATGACCATCATGCAAAGCTCTCTTGAGTAGCTTGAATTCCTAAGTCAAATTATACCTAATTGAAAACCATATAATTATTTGGTCATCATCATCATTAGAGGAAAAGGGTGGGCACATTTGTTGACATTGCTTATAAGGATATGAATTTCGATGTCCATGTTTTTTTGGGTTCTTCCTTTAACAATAAAATACATTGCCCAACACTATTTAGAGGAAACAAATACAACGACGTGGATAGCCTAATCTAGATCCCAAAGCATTAAGGGATGCATTAGAGAATCAAAATCTTACATTGTTTTTGGAAGAAAAATCAACAAGATTTTACAAAAGCCAATTGAAAGCACAAGCTGGTCATAAGATAAAAACCATAAGTTACAAAAGCATTCACCTTATCTCTCCACTACCTATGTACCTCCCATGTAGGAGGCTCTCAGCTAACTGCTGCGTTGTGAGGTCATCCCCTCAAGAAAAGGCTAAATTTTCAAAATATGAAAAGTAGTAGAAAAAATCTAAAAAGTAAACAATTGATTAGAAATTTAAAATATCTATTTGAAATTTAAAAAAAAAAAAATGATTTAAAAAAAAATATTTTTCTTTGTTATATAATATTAGTAATTTTTTTTTATTTGATCATACAAAACTAAACTTAGTACCTGCCATTAGGCAATGAACTATTGTGAGTTTTTTTTTTTAATTAACTAATTATTAAAACAATCAATTTGAACCAATTAGAAACAAGCTTTTTTTCTAACTTTTTTAATCTTTTTATTTACCAAAGTCTACTTGTGCAAGTTTTAAGTTTATAAGTTATAAAAATTATTTTTCTAAACATTCATTGGCTAAATACAATTTAGCTGTTATAGAGCGGATTTTTAGGAAATTCAAAATAAATGGTTTTTGGTGGCAACTATATAGCCAGGAATATAGATAATAGTTATTTGATTTTGTTTTTTATTACCTCCTTACTATTTGGTTTGATTTTTATTTACTATTTTTGTGCTTCGCGAAACAAAATGCATTAAGATTAAAAAACTGCCATAATGTTTACCGATTTCTTTTTGCCTACGAATCTATAGACAATGTTTTGTGGGGTCCGCTTAGTGGCCATTAAAGCTTTGCGGTTAGTGAAGTGGCCTAGACTGTTCAATTTCAGAAATCTATATTTATAGATTGACATTTGCTTCTAATGTCCATTACTTGTAGAATTGAGATTGATGGTTTTATTGGTCTCAATGAGATTACATGTGGATTCCTTTTTTAATGGCACACCACTTTCTCATGAAATTCCCAAGTGGACTTGTAGTTTTAATAATTATTAATTATTTATTCCGAAGGCATACCCTATATGAAGTTTTCAACTTATTAAAATCAATGGTTCAAAATTAACAAGAAGAATGCAAGACGATTGAATTGATCTTAATCATATGTTTACATTAACAATAGCAATTGCACCTTGGTGTGCAATGGGTATGCCGAAAGAGGTGTATAACGTGAATTAGTAAAAACATTGGTCTATTTTTTTTGCATATAATTGGGTAATACATGAGGTCACTTGGTAGGTCATAATGTTGTTTGCGCAACATAGTTCTCATTAGAGAATTGATACCTTCAGATGGACTATGCATCCACTTACAATGATCCAATCATAATTGAAACAAAACCTTCAAATTTAGAAGAAAATCAAGTTTCATTACCAACAAAATATGGTGAGAGCGAGAGAGGTTGAGATAGTGCTAGAAGGGGGGAGAGATAGAGGGGGGAAGAGCGAGAGAGAAATGGGTAAAGAGATAAAGATAGAGACAGAGATGGAGAATAAGGAGAGGAATATGGAGAGGAGGAGCGAGATATGAAGAGATAAAAGAGAGAGGGGAGAGGAATAGATAAAGATCGAAAAGAAAAATAAAAAGAGAAAAAGGGAGAGATAAAAAGAGAGATAGTAAGTGATATATAAAGAGAGGGAGAGATATAGTGGTAGAGAGAGATAAAAATAACTAGATAGAGATGGAGGGATATATAAAAGAAGTGATAGGGATATATATATATATATATATATATATATATATATATATATATATATATATATATAAAGAGGCAAAGAGATAGAGATATATAAAGGTCGAGAGAGAGAGAGAGAGAGAGAGAGAGAGAGAGAGAGAGAGAGAGAGAGAGAGAGAGAGAGAGAGAGAGAGAGAGAGAGAGAGAGAGAGAGAGGAAAAATAGATAGAGAGATAGAGAGAGGTAGAGGGAGATAGAAAGATAGGGGGATATAAAGGAAGAGATAAAGAGAGATCTGTAAAGGAAGAGGGAGAGATATGTATAAATAGGTGGTGAGATAAAGCACATAGATAGAGATCTAAGGACATATAGAGAGAGGGGGAGAGAGAGAGAGATAAAGAGATTGACAAACAAAGAGATCTAGGGATAGACATATAGAGATAGAAAGAGGGTGAGAGAAACAAGGGAAGATAGAGAGATGCACATATATTGGAAGAGAAATAGAGAGATGTAGATATATACAAGAAGAGAAAGAGAGAGACAGATAGAGATAAAGAGATAGATATAGAGGAAGAAAATAATATAAATAGATATAGTGAGGGAGAGAGGGAGAAAGAGGAAATAGAAGTAGAGATATACAAAAAGAGGGAGTGAGAGGGAGAGATACATAGATAGATATAGTGAGAATGATAGAGGGGGAAAAGAGAGAGATAAGGAGATATAGATAGCCCGAAGAGAGATATAGATGGAGATAATAATCAAATGACATGTTACCCTTAGTATAACTCTTCAATAACACAACTATCTATAAAATATTGGTATGAAATGACTAATCAATAAATAGTTTCTCTCTCTTGCTCTCTTGTTCTAAATGTTTAATTTAGGTTTTAAGTTGGACTTTATTTTATTATATAAAGTAAAATAGATTTTAAATATTTAATTACTCTACAATAAACAAAATTTAAATAAGAGAAAAATACAAATTAGATTAATTCTAATATATTTTAATTATCATTTCTAATTCCATAAGAAGACATAAATAATTAAAATTAAATTTTAACTTATTAAATAAATAATTTTGAAAAAAAAGTAGAAGAATTAAAATAAATTAAAAAATAGAATATCTAATAAAAGAAGGTTCTCTCATCAAAGAAAATAGTAATAAAAGAATTATGTTAATTCTAAATATGATTATTCTAAAATAACTAACATTTAGATAATACAAATAATTATAAATTGAATTAATTTTAATAATTTTTAATTATTATTTGTAATTTCATAAAAAGACATAAATAGCTAAAATAAATTTTACACTTAATGAAAATTAATCATTGAAAGAAAAAGATGAATTAGAATAAAGCTAATTACCTTTTTTCTTTGTAAAAACTTAATAATATATTTATTTTCCTACCTTTTATTTTTATTTTTTAGAAACTTAGAAAACAAGATAGAATATCTTAATAAAATAAATAATATTGAAAAAAAATTCTTATTAGATTTTTTCCTTTATGAACTTTCTTTTTCTAATTAATAATATTTAAATATGTATTTTTTAAATTTTTTTATCATAAAAGATATATTTTTAAAAATTAATATAAATTTAAGTAAGTGGTTGTGATTAATTCTATAGTCTTGCATCCTTCTCCTCAAATTGGTTGATTTCACAAAGTGAGTGGAAAACTTCATATAGGGCATGCCTTTGGCATAATTAATTTAAAAAAAAGATAAAAAACTAAAAAAACATATTTTAATTTGATTAATTAGAAAAATAATTAATTTTAAAAAATGATAAAAAACTGAGGGAATAATTAATTCAGTTAAAAACATATTTTAATTTTTTATTTTTAAAAAATAATAATAAGGAATTGACCAAAAGAAGATGGCTCTGCATCTCGACAATCATCATACTCATCAGGGCAAGGGTTGCAATGTTGCTGGAAGGCCTCCATCCGATAGGGAGCCGTCTCCACAGAACCAACCATGGCAACTGGTGAAAGGGAGAAGAGCTGCTAGGGCAGAAAGAAGGGAGGCCAGGGCACCTCTGGAGTGGTCAAATGTGTGGGTGATCCCCATCACCTTGCGAATCCTTGGCTGCACCACCAATGCAAATCGCATACCACTGGGATTTCGGTCGACTGCATCTGGTCCTAGCCAACTCCTTCAAAAGCCACAACGAATCTCTCGCCCACATACCTATCATGTGGACGGTTACAGAGGACTTGCCATGGATGGAGGAAGGGCAATGCCATACCATTACCCTAATTTAATTAACTCAAATCCGATTTCGAGGATGGGGAACTCGCTCCACCATGAAAGTAAGAATTCTATCAAAATGACAAGGAGTGAGGGTGCCCTAACATTGATAAATCTCGACCTAGATTGTATAAAGATTTCGACCCCCAAGGAAGCCATGGAATTAAGTAACTACTGTAGAGGGCACGAGCTCTTTGCAAAAAGGGGAGGGAATAATCAACCTCTTGCCGGAATAGTTGAATGGTGGAAAATAACATTCCACGGGTAGGTAAGTATCACTACCCTAGCTAATAATTTTCTGTACATTGAATGCTATAAAAAGTCTTTGAAATCCAAGCTATTGCATGAAGAATATATTTTTTACAAATGTGCAAATTTCAATTTTATTGAATGGCAACCTAAATTAGATGCTAATAGATATGAATTCAAAACAGTATCGAAATGGGTAGAAATTCATAATGTTCTTGTTGAATTGATGCATGCTAAAATTCTTATGGAAATTGGGGATAAATTGGGCAAATTCATAACCATAGAAAAACATTGGTTAGATAAAACTGATATAAAACTATTAATAGAAGTAAATAAGGGCATGTATAATCTAAAAAACATAACCCTAGATATAGTAGATGGTAATTATACCCTAAAGCCAGTATGGTATAATGGCTCGGTCTCTGAAAATTTAGCATTCTGCAAAAGGTTGAACCCTAATTTACAGAAGTCTCAGGTTAAGGTAAGAGATAACCACAGAGTATCGAAGGACATAGTAGATATTCAATTCAACAATGACAGGGGCAAATTTATTATAAACACTAGTCAACAAGAGACTATTAATATCCCAACCCCCTCTCCTTCCCTGGTCTTACATAACAATCCAGACATAGATGAACATAACAATGAAACCCTTGCTTATGCTAATGAGGAACGAATTCAAACATAATTGAACAATGTCATAGAAAACCTAATGGGGAAATTAGTTGAAGAATTTGTCGAGGAGGTATTCATTGATACTCCGACAAATGGGGCAAACAATGCCATCATCCCCAATCCAGAATATGATCGGACCCCCCTCAAAACTTGGTCATTAAACAACAACCCGACTAAAGTTTATCATGAGGAAAACATCATAGTCTCTCCCACTTTGGAAGAATCCCTTGTTGTGGAAGGATTGAATGCAAATGAGGAGAGATAATCCATTATCAATGAACTGATCAATATGCACGAAGGGGAAAATAACATAATATTAGACAATAACTCAATCAAGCCACAAAACAGAGGTATCCTCCAGATGGGAGGTGAGAAACTAACTCCAAACCATGGAAAATCCAGTATCAACAAAAGAGGTCGGAAGTCTTTTTTAGACAAAAGAAAAATGGACGGGGATGTGGAGGGGCAGGCCAAAATCACAACCCTGCTGGGATAGGGAAAGTCTCCCCTTCCCCTCGCAAAGGAATAAATATACTAACATGGAATGTTAGGGGTATGGGGGCCCCTAACAAACAATGCTCAATAAAGCGAAGCATACTGAAATCTACTATGGACCTAGTTATGCTTCAAGAAACAAAATTGGGTAAAACTGATATGGACAATGTTAGCAGAAAATTCACCCAATGGAAGATGGAAATGGTGGAGTCTATAGGGGAATTGGGTGGATTAGGTATAATGTAGAAAAAGAACTTAGTTACATTTACATGCCATACCAAGATGCAAAATTGGATGGCTGGTAAAGTAAGAGCTCTTAGCCAAAATCTTGAGTTTATCATCATTAATGTATATGACCCAATTCCGACAGACAAAAAAAGATTAGTTTGGAAGGAAATTGAACACTTCTTAAATAATTAGGATGAGAAACACATCATCATAGGCGGTGACTTCAACACCATCTTGTACTCAACTGATTAAAGTGGTGGGATAAAAACCACAAGACAACCACAAAGAGACTTCACAAACTGGATAAATAACAATAACCTTTTGGAAATCAGGACTGAGATGGGTTTTCACATATGGAATAATAGTAGAAAAGGTTTCTCCAACATTGCAGAAACATTTGACATATTTTTCCTCAAAGGAGACTTGACAGACCTCAAAACAAAATTAAAAACTACCATATTGCCATGGTCAGGTTCTGATAATTACCCAGTGCTATTGGAACTTATGGGGGAAGCAAAGCATTCTGGGTGTCCTTTCAAGTCCAAATTGATGTGGTTTACACATGAAGACTTCCTCCTCAACATACAGAAATGGTGGAAGGACAATGTCTTTGAAGGATCTAAAATGTACTGTCTTGTCTCTAAGCTGAAAGAGATTAAACAAAAACTGTTAGAATGGAACAAAAAGAAATTCAAAAACATCATCGAGGAGAATTCAAGAATTGAAAAAGAGTTGGAAACAATAAATAATGTTGTAATGCAATATGGGATGGCCTTTGAAACATACGAGGTCGAAAAAAATCTTTTATGTGAATATGAAGGCATTTTGGCTAGAGAAGAGATATACTGGAAACAGAAACCTCAAGAGACATGGCTAGAAGATGGAGACAAAAACACTAAATTTTTCCACAACAGTGTCAAAATGAAAAGGGCAACAAATAAGATTACTCTAATCATCAATGATAGTGATCAGATCATTACGGATCAAAATATGATTGCAAAAGATGCTACCAAGTACTTTGAAAATATTCTCAATAACTGGGAGCACTCAGATCTTCCTAACAATGGAACCTTATTGGATAACATACCCAATCTAATAACAAAGGGTGATAATCAAATGTTAAACTCCAAAATCACCCATGAAGAATTCAAAACAGCTCTGGCACAATTTCAAGGAGATAAAGCCCCTGGACCGGATGGCTTGCCTGTTGTTTTTTTTCTTTAGAAATGCTGGCATATCTTATGGGATGAGGTTACTGATGCCTTGGAATCTGCCTATAATGCAGGGAAGTTCCTGAAAGAAATCAACAACACCTTCCTGACCTTACTCCCAAAGAAGGAGAACCCTCAAGGTGGGAAGAATTCATGCCCATTTCTTTATGCAACATGACTTATAAATTACTAGCAAAAGTCATGGCTAATAGACTAAAAAAACTACTGCCTGCCATAATATCAGAAGAACAAATTGGCTTTGTACCCAATAGATCAATTTTGGATGGGATTATCATAGTCCAAGAAGCTATCCACTCCTATCAGTTCCAAGGGCAACCTAATATGCTGATAAAATTAGATAATTAAAAGGCTTGTGACAAAGTGGATTGGTATTTCCTTTGTAGCTGCATGAAAGCCTTTGGCCTTAACAAACAATGGGTGAATTGGGTCTACTTTTGCATTTCAAACCCTAGGTTCTCTATCTTACTAAATGGGAAACTAGAAGGATTGTTTGGAGTATTTAGGGGACTCAGATAGGGAGATCCCCTATTCCCATTCTTATTTATCATTATGTCTGAAGCCTTAGGAAGAAGCTTGGATGCATCACAGAGAGCTGGTAGACTAGCAGGGATTCAGATCACAGGAGGGGTAGATCCATGCACTCATCAACAGTTTGTTGATGACATAATGATCCTGGGGAAAGGAAATTTGAATGAAGCCAAGGAAATTAAGAAGCTATTACAATCTTATGGGCTGGCATCCAGAGAGATGGTAAATAAGGAGAAATTGAAGATATTCTTTTTCAATATGAAAGCACAGGAGGAATTTAGAATAGCTTCATTTCTAGGGTACAAAATAGGTCATCTACCATTTTCATATTTAGGAATGCCTCTAGACAAAGGTATCAAAACCAACAAACTTTGGGATCCCCTGATTGAAAGGGTTAGGAAGAAGCTATCATCTTGGAAAGCCTTATGGCTGACAGGGGCAGGAAGACTCACCCTCATAAAAACAGTCTTAGCAACAATGCCTATCTATCTACTATCATGCATACCACTTCCGAAAGAGGCCTACAAGAAATTAACTCAAACAATCAGAGATTTCTATTGGAACACTATAGAGGATAAGAAAAAAATGAAACTAATATCATGGGACAAGATATGTCGAGAAAGGAGTGATGGAGGCATGGGAATTAGGAAACTACTATGGCAAAATAAGGCCTTAGGGACAAAACTAGCATGGAGAATGTACACATCCTCAGAAGCCAAATGGGCCAGAATCCTTAGGAACAAATATATATCGAATATTCAGAGAGAGGAAGTATTTAGGGATACATACCCACCCAAGGGGTGTAGAATCTGGAATTTTATAAAAGAAAGTCGAATACTCATATCTAATCATCTATCCTGGGATATTCGCGACGGTAGATCCACCTTGTTTTGGGAAGATTCCTGGGGGGGATACCCCTCGATAGATAGACTAATGGATATGACCGATATAAAGGACCAAATCAAATCTTTATGGGGTAATCATGTAAGGGATTATACAACAATGACACCAAAATCGACAATGGGATGGAAATGGAAAAACATGCTCCCATTCTTGACGGACATCAAAGTCTAAGAACTGTTCCAAATTCTTGGATGCAGAATAATAATATTCAGACCTGGGCTAGATGAGCTTATATGATCTAGATCAAAGAATGGACAATACAACTGTAAAGATGGTTTTAGAACCATATATGATGAGGCAAACACTATCAAAGACTACATCCCAAATACACTATGCTAGGACAAATTCTGTCTCCCAAAAGCCGGCTTCTTTGCCTGGGCGGCAATTCAGGGGAAGGTCCTAACTGCTGAACAATTTAAACCTAGGGGCTTCGAAGGGCCCTCAATCTATCTCTTATGCAAAGGAGATGAGGAGACAAATGACCATATCTTCACAACCTACAACTACACACAAAAATGCTAGTTTTGGCTGATGGCCCAACTAGGTTGGTCAGGCGCCCTTATCCCTTCCCTAAGGGAATGGCTCAGAGGTTGGCCAATCATCAAAAGGAATAAAATCTTCCACAACTTATGGATATGCAGTCCAACAATAGTAATCTGGGAAGTTTGGAAGGAGGGGAACAAGAGAATTTTTTAGGAAGCAGAAATGAAGGTAGAGAATCTTATAGCAAAAATAGAAGCATCCATCACACAAATGTCCAACAACAAGAATGCGACCATCCCTCAACATGATAAGACATTCATAGACTAGGATAACTTCATTAGAAGGCAGTGGAAGGGGATTAAAATCCCTCCATTGATTGGGAAGGGTGACATAGACAAAACCGAAGCAAGGAAAGCTTGCAAATGGGTGCCCTCGGAGGTTGGATGGTGCAAACTCAACTTCGATGGAGCATCTAGAGTTAATCCAGGGGAGGCAAGGGCATGCTGTATAATTCATTCGGATGAGGGGAGATGTATTGGATCTAGATCCAGATATCTAGGTCAATGCACTAACAATAAGGCATAACTGTTGAGCCTAATAGAGGGTTTAAACCTATTCAAACAATTAAAAAAAGCCAAATTGGAAATAGAAGGGGACTCTACCATTATAGTTAATGTAATGAGGACCAAAAGAATGCCAAACTAGGAACTCAGAAGTCTATTGGACAGAGCCCTATCTCCAATGGAAGGCTTCTCAAATTACACGATTAATCATATATATGGAGGCTAATACATTGGCAGATAATCTAGCCAATATAGGGGCAAATGGAACGAACAAAACCACATCATTAATATCTAGGCAATCAGATCAGGTAACTCATGGGCAGGCAGGGGTTTAGCTAATATATGTATAATAACCCCGACCAACACATTCACACATATATTGGCAGAAATATATATGTATATGCATAGATAGCGATATATTTGTACATATATATTCATACTTATATACATGCATGTGCATAAGTGCATATATATGATATTAGATACACACTCACACACACACACTCACACACACACATATACATATACAACTATATATATAGATATATATTCACACATATACAAATATATGCATATATATTCATATATATACTTACTAATAATAATCTCAGAGCTGGGTTCATACATATGGATTTCTCAATATAGTATATACATATTCATATTTGTATACACAAAGACATGTCTATATGCTTATATTTATATATACATACATATATATGCATATATATATAGACATATAAATATGTATATACATATACATTTAAACACATATATATATATTTACACACACACACACACACACATATTTACACACACACACACACACACACACACACACACACACACACACACACACACACACACACACACACACACACACACACACACACACACACACACACACACACATGCTTATACATCATATGTCAGACCTTATCATATAGGTATCGTTTGACTGCTTAAAGCAACCATACATTGGAGATCCTAGGGTGTAAGGCTAATAGATAATCATGAAAAAGCAATCAACATTTCTATAGTTGATACAATAGGGCAGTATAGGGATGGAAATCCGTCAGATTTATCATAGAATAATCATAACACTTACTAGGAGGTGAATGGGCAACCATCATGAGAACAATCTGTCACAACTGGGGTTATAACTCAATTTACCGATAGTACCGGTTAACATAACCAGTATATCTAAGTGGTGGCACTAACCATTTAACTCTGTAAAAAAGATGGACACCTGGATTTGGTTGTGCCCAAAGAAGCGTGAGATGTCTATTGTGGGAGAGATATCTAACAAACGTTGGTTGGTTATTCTGAGGTCGGAAGATGATCTGATCATTCATGCGACCAAGAGGATTCTGAGAAATGATATTATAAACATAGAGCATAGGAAATGAGTCAACAATGACATCCTTGCGGGGTTTGCAACAATATTACTCACAATGGGAGAAAATAAGGCAATCACAGTCTTACTGTGCAGGCTAATATTCAAGAACGAATATCTGGTTAACCTATAGATGGCTATTAAATGTGTTGATGATAAACTCTATATCCCTTATCCTGAAGATTACGACAGAGCCACGAAAGCCATAGATAAGGAAGAAGCACTCGAAATAGAGTTTAAGAGGCCTATTCTTAGTAGCAAGGACCACAAACTCTACCGTCAGCGACAACTAGATATAACAAGAAATATTGCATTCCTTAAACAATGGCTTGGTGTGGTAGAAGAGCCAAAAGGAGATTGGTGGGTAAGCTATATGGTTGAGGAGGGTTGGACCCCATTCCAAGCTGATAACCCCAGTGAAATGGAGGTTGAGGAGACACAAGATTCTTGCATGGAAGCCGTAGATGATAAGGATGAATAATAAATTTCCATAACATAGTTTTATTTACCGTATGCTCTAATTCACAGGGAAGTAGGATCTATGGATAATATAAGTCACATATAGAACTGTTTATGAAAGAATTTTGATATAATGATGGCTTAGAAATGTATGAGTTTGTTATAACATAGATAACGAAGGGCAAGGATACTTACTTGGTGGTATTTACAAGACATATATATACTAAAGTTTAGAATCTGGTTTGATCTTTGAGTCAGGC